>NW_026974830.1:940369-1253826 GCF_030014295.1 Loxodonta africana | reverse complement strand
CCTAGATCTAACTCGAACTCTAAACCTAACCCTAACCCTAACCTGGCCCCACCCTTTACAGTAAAGCTAGCCTTAACCCTAACTTACCCCTACCCTAACCCTAAACCTAACCCTTACAATATCAATAACCCCTAGCAGGGTCCTGCCTAGTCTCTCCCACCTCATCACTCCTTACAAAGAGCCCTGCTTTGTCTCTCCCACATCCTCACTCCCTAAGCAGGGCTCTGCCTGTCCTCTCCCACCTCCTCACTCTCTATGCAGGACTCTGCCTTGTTCTCCCACCTCTTCACTCCCTACACAGGGCCCTGGCTAGTGTCTCCCATCTTCTCACTCCATACACAGCTTTCTGCCTGTTCTTTCCCACTTCCTCACTTCCTACACGGAGCCCTGCCTGGTCTCTCCCACCTCCTCACTCCCTACACCAGTCCCTGCCTGATCTCTCCTACCTCCTCACTCCCTGCACAGGGCCCTGCCTGGTCTCTCCCACATCCTTACTCCATACAAAGGGACTTGCCTGATCTCTGGCCTCCTCACTCCCTGCACAGAGCCCTGCCTGGTCTCTCCCAACTCCTCACTCCCTATTCAGGTCTCTGAATGTTTCTCCCACCTCTTCTCTCCCTACACAGGGCCCTGCCTGCTGTCTTCCATCTTCTCACTCCCTACACAAGTTTCTGCCTATTCTCTCTCACCCCCTCACTTGCTAAACACAGTCCTGCCTGTTCTTTCCCACCTCCTGACTCAGTACACAGGTCTCTGCCTGGTCTCTTCCAACTCCTCACTCCCTAGACAGGTCTCTGACTGCTCCCTGCCACCTCCTCACTCCCTACACAGGTCTCTGACTGCTCCCTGCCACCTCCTCACTCCCTACACAGGGCCCTGCCTGGTATCTCCCACCTCCTCACTCCCTACACAGGGCTCTGTCTTTTCTCTCCCACCTCCTCAGTCCCTACACAGGTATCTGGGTGGTCTCTCCCACCTCCTCACTCCCTTTACAGGGCCCTGATGATCTCTCCCACCTCCTCACTCCCTAAACAGGACCCTGCCTGGCCTCTCCACCTCCTTACTCCCTACACAGGGCTCTGGCTAGTCTCTCCTACATCCTCACTCTTTATACAGCATCCTACCTGGTCTCTCTCACCTCCTCACTCCCTATGCAGGTCTCTGCCTGGTCTCTCCCACCTCCTCACTCCCTACACAGGGCCCTGCCTGGTCTCTCCTAACGCCTAACTCCCTACACAGGTCCCTGACTGGCCTCTCTCACCTCCTCACTCCCTTTACAGGGCCCTGATGATCTCTCCCACCTCCTCACTCCCTAAACAGGGCCCTGCCTGGCCTCTCCCACATCCTCAATTCACACAGGGCCCTGCCTCCTCTCTCTCACATCCTGACTGCACACACAGGGCCCTAACTGGTCCCTCCCACCTTCTCCATCCCTACACAGGTCTCTGCATGGTTCTCCCACCTCCCCATTCCCTACAAGGGTCTCTGCCTGTTCTCTCCCACCTCTTCAATCCCTAGACAGGGCCCTGCCTCTTCTCTCCCACTTCCTCACTCCCTACTCAGGGCCCTGCCTGGTATTTCTAACCTCCTCAGGCCATACACAGGGCCCTGCCTGGTCTCTCCCAAATCCTCACTCCCTACACAGGACTCTGCCTGGTCTCACCCAACACCTCACTCCCTACAAAGGGCCCTGCCTGGAATCTCCCACCTCCTCACACCCTACCCAGGGTCCTGCCTAGTCAATCCCACCTCCTCACTCCCTACGCAGGGCTCTGCCTGTCCTCTCTCGCCTTCTCACTCCCTATGCAGGACTCTGCCTGGTTCTCCACCTCTTCGCTCCCTACACAGGGCCTTGCCTGGTCTCTCCTACCTCCTCACTCCCTACACAGTTCTCTGCCTGTTCCCTCCCATTCCTCAATCCCTACACAGGTCTCTGGGTGGTCTTTCCCACCTCCTTACTACATACACAGGTGTTAGCCTGTTTTCTCCCTCCTCCTCACTCCCTACACAGGGCCCTGATGTTCTCTCGCACCTGCTCACTCCCTAAACAAGCCACTGCCTGGTCTCTCCACCTCCTTACTCCCTCCACAGGGCCCTGCCTGGTCTCTCCCACCTCCTCATTCCCTACACAGGGCCATGCCTGGCCTCTCCCACCTCCTCACTCCCTACACAGGGCTCTGCCTGGTCTCTATCACCCCCTCACTCCCTACACAGGGTCCTGCCTTACCTCTCCCACCTCCTCAGTCCCTGCACTGTGTTTCTGGCTGTTATCTCCCTTCTTCTCACTCCCTACACAGGGCTGTGCTTGTTCTCTCCCATCTCCTCACTCCCTATACAGGGCCCTGCCTGGTGTATCCCATCTGCTCACTTCCTGCACAGGGCCCTGATGATCTCTCCTACATCCTCACTCCCTACACAGGGCCCTGCCTGGCATCTCCACCTCCTTACTCCCTGCACACAGACCTGCCTGGTCTCTCCCACATCCTCACTCTGTACACAGGGTCCTACCTGGTCTCTCCCACCTTCTCACTCCCTACACAGGACGCTGCCTGGCCTCTCCCACCTCCTCAGGACCTACACAGGTCCCTGCCTGGTCTCTTCCAGCTCCTCACTCCCTACACAGGTGTCTGCCTGGATTCTCCCACCTCCTCACTCCTTACACAGGGCCCTGCCTGCTATGTCCCTCCTCCTCACTCCCTACAGAGGGCCCTGCCTGGTGTCTCCCTTCTGCTTACTCCCTACATATGTCTCTGTCTGTTCTCTCCCACCTCCTCACTCTCTACACAGGGCCCTGCCTGATCTCTGGCACATTCTCACTCCCTACACAGGACCTGTGTGGTCTCTCCCAACACCTCACTCCCTCCACAGGGCCCTGCCTGGATGCTCCCTCCCCCTCACACCCTGCACAGGGTCCTGCTTGGTCTCTCCCACCTCATCACTCCTTACACAGGGCCTGCCTGGTCTCTCCCATCTCCTCACTCCCTATACTTGGCTCTGCCTGGTCTCTCCCATCTCCTCACTCCCTAAGCAGGACTCTGCCTGGGTCTCCCTCTTCTTCACTCCCTACACAGGGCCCTGTCTGGTGTCTCCCATCTTCTCTATGCACAGAGCCCTGCCTGGTCTGTCCCACCTCCTCACTCCCTACACTCTTCTCTGCCTGTTCTCTCCCACCTCCTAACTCCCTGCACAGGGCCCTGCCTGGTCTCTCCCTTATCCTTACTCCATACAGGGACATGCCTGATCTCTGGCCAACTCACTCCCTACAGAGGGCCCTTCCTGGTCTCTCCCATCTCCTCACTCCCTATGCAGGTCTCTGAATGGTTCTCCCACCTCTTCACTCCCTACACAGGGCCCTGCCTGCTGTCTACCATCTTCTCAATCCCTACACAGGTTTCTGCCTATTCTCTCCCACCTCCTCACTCCCTACACAGGTCCCTGCTTCGTCTCTCCCACCTCATCACTCCTTACACAGGGCCCTGCCTGGTCTCTCCTACATCCTCACTCTTTACACAGCATCCTACCTGGTCTCTCTCACCTCCTCACTCCCTATGCAGGTCTCTGCCTGGTCTCTCCTAAGGCCTAACTCCCTACACAGGTCCCTGCCTGACCTCTCCCACCTCCTCACTCCCTAGACATGGCCGTGCCTGGTTGCTCCCAGCTCCTCACTCCCTACTCAGGGCCCCGCCTTTTCTCTCCCACCTCCTCCATCCCTGTAAAGGTCTCTGCCTGCTCTGTCCCACCTCCTTACTCCCTACAGAGTTCTCTGCCTGTTCTCTTCCACATCCTCACTCCTTACACAGGGCCCTTCCTGGTCCCTCCCACCTCCTCACTTCCTACACCTGTCCCTGCCTGGTCTCTTCCATCTCCTCTCTCCCTACTCAGGGCCCTGCCTGGTCTCACCCACCTCCTCACTCCCTACAAAGGTCTCTGTCTGGTCTCTCAGCTCTTCACTCCCTACACAGGTTTCTGTCTCTTTTGTCCCACCATCTTACTCCCTATACAGTGCCCTGCCTGGTCTCTCACTCTCTATACAGGGCCCTGCATGGTCTCTCCCACCTCCTGACTCCCTTCACAGTGCCCAGCCTAGTCCCTCCCACCTCCTCACTCCCTACACAGGTTAGGGTTTAGGGTTTAGTTTAGTGTTAGGGTTATGGTTCGGGATCGGGTTTAGGGGTTAAGGTTAGGTTTTAGGGTTTAGTGTTCGAGTTTAGGGTCAGGGTCAGTTTTTAGTGTCAGGGTCAGGGTTTATGGTCAGGGTTTAGGGTCAGGGTCAGGGTTAGGGGTTAGGGTCAGGGTTAGGTTTAGGGTTTGTTTTTATGGTTAGGGTTTAGGGTTTAGGATTAGGGTTGGGGTAAGGTTAGGGCTATGTGTTAGGGCTAGGGGTTAGGGTTTAGTGTTTAGTGATAGAGTTTAGGGTCAGGGTCAGAGTCAGTGTTTAGTGTCAGGGTCAGAGTTTAGGGTCAGGGTTAGGGTCACGGTCAGGGTTAGGGTCATGGTCAGGGTTTAGGGTCATTGTCACGGTTTAGGGTCAGGGTCTGGGTCAGGGTTAGGGGTTAGAGTCAGGGTTAGGTTTAGGGTTTGGGTTTAGGGTTAGGATTTAGGGTTTAGGGTTAGGGCTAGGGTTAGTTTTAGAGGTTAGGGTTAGGGTTAGGGCTAGGGCTAGGGCTTGGTGTTAGGGCTAGGTCTAGGGCTAGGGTTTTAGGGCTAGAGTTTAGGGTTAGGGTTAGGGTTTTGAGTTAGGCTGATGGTTAGAGTTTAGGGTTAGGGTTCATGGTTAGTGTTAGGGTTAGTGTTAGGGTTTAGGGTTAGGGTTAGGGTTTAGGGTTAGCAGTTAGTGTTAGGGTTAGTGTTCAGGGTTAGGGTTAGTTTTTAGGGTTTGGGTTTAGGGTTAGCAGTTAGTGTTAGGGTTAGTGTTCAGGGTTAGGGTTAATGTTTAGGGTTAGGTTTTAGGGTTCGAGTTAGTGTTAGGGTTAGGGCTAGGGCTAGGGGTAGGACTTGGGCTAGGGCCTAGGGCTAGGGCTAGTGATATGGTTTGTGTTTAGGGTTCGGGTTTGGGTTCACGTTAGGCTTCGGTTTAGGCTTCGGGTTAGGATTTGGGTTAGGGTTTTGGGTAAGGGTTATTGTTAGGTTCAGGGCTATTGTAAGGGTTAGGTTTAGGGTTACAGGTGGACTAGCGTTATGATTAAAGTTTAAGTTTAGGGTTTGGGTTAGGTTTAGATTTAGGGTTAGGGTTTGGATGAGGTTTACGATATGGTGAGTGTTATTTTTAAGGTTAGGGCTAGAGTTTGGGTTCGTGTTCAGGTTAGTGTTAAGGTTAGGTTTAGCGTTTGGATTAGGGTTAGGGGTTATGTTTGGGGGTAGGGTTATGTTTAGATTTAGGGTTAGTGTGAAGTTTAGGTTAAGGGTGAGGGTTACAGTTAGGGTTAGGGTAAGGGTGAGGGTTAGGGTCAGAGTTATTGTAAGGGTTAGGTTTAGGGTACTACAGGTGGGCCAAGGTTAAGTTTAGGGTTTGATTTAGGGGTAGGGTTAGGGTTAAAGTTAGGGTGAGCTTTAGCTTAGGGATAGGGTGAAGTTTAAGATAGGCTGAGGGTTAGTTTTAGGGTTATGGTTAAGGTTTGAGTTTGGTTTCAGGTTAGTGTTAAGGTTATGTTTAGGGTTAGGGTTAAGTTTACGGGTTCTTTTTAGTTTTAGGGTTAGGGTTAAATTTTAGGTTAGGGTTAAGTTTAGTGTTATGGTTAGGATTAGGGTCACGGTTTGTGTTAGTCTTTGTCGTTTGGGTGAGGGTTAGGTTTAGGGTTCGGGTTGGGTAGGGTTAGGATTATGGTTATGGTAAGGTGTTAAGGGTTAGAGTTTTAGTTTAGGGTTAGGGTTTGGGTGAGGGTTCCGGTTAGTCATTGTGGTTCTGGTCATGGTTAGGTTTGGTTTAGGGTTAGGGTTAGGTTTATTATTAGGTTTCAGGTTAATGTTAGAGTTAGAGTTAGGGTGAGACTTAGGATTAAGGTTTGGGTTAGGCTTTGGTGTTAGGGGTTAGGGTTTGGGTTAGGGGTTAGGGTTATCGTTAGGGCTTAGGGGTTCAGGTTAGTGTTAGGGTTAGGAATAGCATTAGGGTTAGGGTTGGGGGATACGGTTAGGGGTTAGGGTGAGGGTTGCGGTTAGTTTTACAGTTAAGGTGAGGGTTTAGGGTCAGTGTTATTCTTAGGGTTAGAGTTAGGGTTAGGTTCAGGGTTAGGGTTAGGTGTAGGGTAAGATTTTGGTTTAGGTTCAGGTTTAGAATTAGAGTTAGTGTTCTATTTAGGATCAAGCTTAGAGTTAGGGTTAGGGTTAGGATTAGGGTTAGGTCTAGGGTTAGGTTCAGGGCTAATGTAAGGCTTAGTTTTGGGGTTACAGGTGGAGTAGTGTTATGGTTAGAGTTTGGTTTAAGGTTAGGGTTTGGGTTAGGTTTAGGTTTAGGGTGAAGGTTAGGATTAGTGTTGGATGAACCTTAGGACGGGGTGAGGGTTATTCTTATGATTAGGGCTGAAGTTTGATTTTGTGTTCAGGTTAGTGTTAAGGTTAGTTTTAGGGTTCGGGTTAGTGTTAGGAGTTACGTTTAGGGTTAGTGTTAGGTTTAGGTTCAGGGTTAGAGTGATGTTTAGGTTCATAGTGAGGGTCAAGGTAAGGGTTAGGATTACGGTGAGGATTATACTTAGTGTTAGAGTTTATGTTTAGGGTGTTAGGGTTAGGTTTATGGTTAGGGTAGGGTTAAGTTTAGGGTTAATGTAAGGGTTAGTATTAGATTAGTGTTACTGTTCGTGTTTGGGTTAGGGTTAGGGATAAATTTAGGGATAGCGGCAAGTTTAGGGTTGGGGATTCGGTTAGGGGTTCGGGTGAGGTTTAGTGTTAGGTTTACAGTTAAGGTGAGGGTTTAGGGTAAGTGTTATGGTTAGGGTTAGAGTTAGAGTTAGGGTTAGGGTTAGGGTGAATTTTCAGTTAATAGTGAGGGTTAGGGTAAGGGTTAGGGTTAAGGTTAGGGTTAGGGTTAAGATTAGTGTCAGGATTAGATTTAGGGTTAGGGATAGGATAGGGGTAAGGTTAGGGTTAAGGCTAGGTTTACGGTCAAGGGTACGTCTAGGTTAGGGTTAGGATTAGGTGTAGAGTTAGAGTTAGTGCTAGGGTTTAGGGGTAGGGTTCGGGTCAGGTTTAGAGTTTTTGTTAGTGTTAGGGTTAGGGTAGAGTTAAGGTTAGGGTTAAGTTTAGGGTTAGGGTAAGGGTTATGTTTAGGTCCGGGTTAGGGTTAGGGTTAGGGATAGGGTTAGGTTTAGGGAAAGGGTTAGGGTTCGTGTGAGGGTTAGTGTTAGATTTACAGTTAAGCTGATGTTTTACAGTGTTATGGTTAGGGTCAGGGTTAGAGTTAGAGTTAGGGTTAGGGCTAGACTGAGGGGATATTTAGGGTTAGGTGTAATTTTAGGGTTATGCTTATGTATAGGGTGAAAGTTAAGTTAAGATTAGCGTTAGGGTAAATATTAGAGTTAGGTGTTTGGGTTAAGGTTAGGATCAGGTTAGGGTTAAGTTTAGGGTTAGTGTTAGTGTCAGGGTTAGGTTTTGGTGTTTGGGTTAATGTTAGGGTTAGCTTTAGGGTTAGGGTTTAGTTTAAGGTTAGGGTCAGGGTGCAGTTTAAGTTAAGTGTGAGGGTTGAGCTTAGGGTTAGTGTTAGGGGTTAGGGTTAGGGTTAAGGTTAGGATTAGGATTAGGGTTAAGATTAGTTTTAGGGTTAGGGTAAGTGTTACGGTTAAGTCATGGTTAGGTTTAGGGCTAGGTAAAGGTTAGAGATAAGATTAGGTTAAGGGTAGGGTTTAGGTTTAGATGTTAGTGTGAGGGTTAGTGCTAGGTTTCCATTTAAGCTGAGTGTGTAGGGTAAGTTTTAGGGTTAGGATTAGGGTTAGAGATAGATTTAGGGTCAGGGTTAGGATTATGTTTAAGGTTAGGGTTAGGTATATGGTTAGGATTAGGGTTAGGGTCAGGGTTGGGGAGATTTAGTATTATGTTTAGTTTTAGGGCTAGGGTTAGGGTGAAGTTTATGTCAAGCGTGAGGGTTAGGGTTAGGGTTAGGGGTAAGGGTTCAGGTTAGGGTCAGGGTTAGGGTTTGCGTTAGGTTTAGGGTTAGCTTTAGTTTTGGTTAGGGTTAGGATTTGAATGAAGTTAGGGTAGGTTTAGGGTTATGGGTAGGGTGAAATTTTGGTTAGAGTTATTGTTCGGGGTTAGGGTTAGGTTTGAGTTTATCGTAGGGTTAAAGTTAGGGTTAAGGTTAGGTTAGGGTTATGGTCAGGGTTAGGATTAGGATTAAGTTTAGGGTGAGGGTTAGGGTCCGAGTTATTGTAAGGGTTAGTTTTAGGGTTACAGGTGGGCCAAGGTTAAGGTTAGGGTTAGGTTTAGGGGTAGGGATAGGTTTAGAATTAGGTTAACATAAACTTCACCCTAACCCTAGCCCTAAAACTAAACATAATTTGAATTAGGGTGAGCTTTAGGTTAGGGATAGGGTGAAGTTTAAGTTAGGGTGAGGGTTAGGGTTAGGGTTATGGCTAAGGTTTGGGTTAGTTTTCAGGTTCGTGTTAAGGTTGTGTTTCGTGTTAGGGTTAAGTTTACGGGTTCTGTTTAGTTTTAGGGTTAGGGTTATGTTTAAGGTTAGGGTTAAGTTTAGTGTTACAGTTAGGGTTAGGGTTACGTTTTGTGTTAGGCGTTGTGGTTGGAGTGAGGTTTAGGTTTAGGGTTAGGGTTGGGTAGGGTTAGGATTATGGTTACGGTAAGGTGTTAGGTGTTAGAGGTGTAGTTTAGGGTTAGGGTTTGGGTGAGGGTTCCGGTTAGGCATTGTGGTTCTGGTCATGGTTAGGATTGGTTTAGGGTTAGGGTTAGGTTTATGATTAGGTTTCGGGTTAGTGTTGGAGTTAGAGTTAGGGTGAGAGCTACCTTTAAGGTTAGGGTTAGGTTTTGGTGTTATGGGTTAGGTTTGGGGTTAGGGTTAGGGTTATCATTAGGGCTTAGGTGTTCAGGTTAGTGTTAGGGTTAGGGATAGCATTAGGGTAAGGGTTGTGGGATACCGTTAGGGGTTAGAGTGAGTGTTACGGTTAGTTTTACATTTAAGGCGAGGGTTTAGGATAAGTGTCCCGATTATCGTTAGACATAGAGTTAGGGGTAGGTTTACGTTTAGGGTTAGGTGTAGGGTAAGATTTAGCTTTAGTTTCAGGTTTAGGGGTAGAGTTAGTGTTCTATTTAGGGTCAAGGTTAGAGTTCGGGTTAGGGTTAGGATTAGGTCTAGGGTTAGGATTAGGTTTAGGGTTAGGTTGAGGGGTATTTTAAGGGTTAGGTTTAGGGTTATAGGTGGACTAGCATTATGGTTAGAGTTAGATTTAATGTTAGGGGTTGGGTTAGGTTTAGGTTTAGGTTTAGGACTAAGGTTAGCGTTAGGGTTTGGATGAAGTTTAGGATAGGGTGAGGGTTATTTTTAGGGTTAGGGCTCGACTTTGGGTTTGTGTTCATGTTAGTGCTAAGGTTAGGTTTAGGGTTCAGGTTAGGGTTAGTGGTTATGTTCAGATTAGGTTTAGGTTTAGGGTTAGTGTGAAGTTTAGGTTAAGGGTGAGGGTTAGGATAAGGGTTTGCATTAGGGTTTGGATTCTAGTTAGTGTTAGAGTTTAGGTTTAGGGTGTTAGGGTTAGATTTATGGTTAGGGAAGGGTTAAGTTTAGGGTTAACGTTAGGGTTAGCGTTAGATTAGGGTTACTGTTCGTCTTCGGGTTAGGGTTAGGGATAATGTGAGGGATAGATAGCATTAGGTTTAGGGTTGGGGATACGGTTAAGGGTTAGGTTTAGGTTTACATTGAAGGTGAAGGTTTAGGGTAATTGTTATGGTTAGGGTTAGAGTTAGAGTTAGGCTTATGGTTAGGGTGAAGTTTCAGTTAATAGTCAGGGTTAGGGTTAAGGTTAGAGTTATGCTTAAGGTTAGTGTCAGGGTTAGGTTGAAGGTAGGGGTAAGGTTAGGGTTTAGGCTAGGTTTACGGTAAAGGGTAGGGCTAGGTTAGGGTTAGGGTTAGGTTTAGAGTTAGAGTTAGTGCTAGGGTTTAGGCTTAGGGTTAGGGTCAGGTTTAGAGTTATTGTTAGGGTTAGGGTTAAGTTCGAGTTAAGGTTAGTGTTAAGTTTAGGGTTAGGGTAAGGGTTAGGATTAGGTCAAGGTTAAGGTTAGGATTAGGGATAGGGGTAGGATTAGGGAAAGGGTTAGCGATTCATGTGATGGTTAGTGTTAGGTTTACAGTTTAGCTGATGTTTTAGAGTCTTATGGTTAGGGGTATGGTTAGAGTTAGGGTTAGGGTTAGGTTTAGGGTTAGGGCTAGACTGAGGGGATAGTTTAGGGTTAGGTTTAGTTTCAGGTTAGGCTTAGGCTTACGTTTAGGGTGAAGCATACTTTAAGGATGAGGGTTAGGACTAGTGTTAGCGTTACGTGTTTGCGTTAAGGTTAGGGTTAGATTTAGGTTTAGTATTAGGGTCAGGTTTACGTGTTTGGGTTAATGCTAGGGTCAGGTTTAGGCTTAGGTTTAGGGTTAGGGTTAGGGTTCAGTTTAGGGTTAGTGTTAGGGTGCATTTAAAGTTAAGGGCGAGTGTTGAGCTCAGGTTAGCGTTAGGTGTTAGGGTTAGGGTTAAGGTTAGGATTAGGTTTAGGGTTAAGTTTAGGTTTATGCTTAGGTTTAGAGTACATGTTAGGGTTAAGTCATTGTTAGGTTTAGGGCTAGGTTAAGGTTAGAGATAGGGTTAGGTTAAGGGTTGGGGTTAGGTTTAGATGTTAGGGTGAGGGTTAGTTCTAGGTTTCCATTTAAGCTGAGTGTGTAGGGTAAGTTTTAGGGTTAGGATTGGGGTTAGGGTTAGAGTTAGGTTCAGGTTTGGGTTAGGTTTATGGTTAGGATTAGGGTTAGGGTCAGGGTTAGGCGGAGATTTAGTGTTATATTTAGTTTTAGGGTTAGAGTTAGGGTGAAGTTTATGTTAAGCGTGAGGGTTAGGGTTAGGGGTTAGGGTTCAGGTTATGGTCCGGGTTAGGGTTAGGTTTACATTTAGGGTTAGGTTTAAGTTTAGTTTTATTTTTGGTTAAGGTTAGGGTTTGAATGAAGTTAGGGGAGGTTTAGGGTCATGGTTAGGGTGAATTTTGGTTAAGAGTGAGGGTTCGGTTTAGGGTTAGGGTTAGGTTTACGTTTAAGGGTAGGCTTAGGCTAAGGATTAGGGTTAGAGTTAGGGTTAGGGGTTAGTGTTTCAGTTTGGTTTACGGTAGAGATATATTTAGGGTTAAGATTAGGGTTAGGGTAAGAGTTAGAGTTACGTTTACAGTTAAGATGAGGGTTTTGGGTAAGTGTTAGGGTTAGGCTTAGTGCTAGGGTTAGGGTTAGAGTTAGGGTTAGGAGTTAGGGTTTGGTTTAAGATTATGGTAGGGTTAAGGTTAGGTTAGGGTAAGGTTAGGTTAGGGTTAGGATTAGCATTAGGTTTAGGGCGAAGGATAGGGTCAGAGTTATTGTAAGGGTTTGGATGAGGGTTACAGGTTGGCCAAGGTTAAGGTTAGGGTTAGGTTTAGGGTTAAAGTTAGGGTTAGCTTTAGGATAGAGATAGGGTGAAGTTTAAGATAGGGTGCGGGTTAGGTTTAGGGTTATGGCTAAGGTTTGCGTTAGTTTTCAGGTTATTGTTAAGGTTATGTTTAGGGTTAGGGTTAAGTTTACGGGTTCTGTTTAGTTTTAGGGTCAGGTTTAGATTTTAGGTTAGGGTTATTTACAGTGTTACTGTTAGGGTTAGGGTTATGGTTTGTGTCAGGCGTTGTGGTTGGGATGAGGGTTAGGTTTAGGGTTAGGTTTGGTTAGGGTTAGGATTATGGTTATGGTAATGTGTTAGGAGTTAGAGGTGTAGTTTAGGGTTAGGGTTTGGGTGAGGGTTTTGGTTAGGCATTGTGGTTCTGGTCATGGTTAGGTTTGGTTTAGGGTTAGGGTTAGATTTATGATTCGGTTTCGGGTTAGTGTTAGAGTTAGGGTTAAGGTTTGGGTTATGCTTTGGTGTTATGCGTTAGGGTTTGATTTCAGGTTCGGGTTATCCTTAGGGCTTAAAGGTTCAGGTGAGTGTTAGGGTTAGGCTTAGGGATAGCTTTAGGGTTAGGGTTCGGGATACAGTTAGGGGTTAGGTTGAGGGTTATGGTTAGTTTTACAGTTAAGGTGAGTGTTCAGGGTAAGTGTTATGGTTATGGTTAGAGTTAGGGTTAGGGTTAGGGTTCGGGTGAAGTTTCAGTTAATAGTGAGGCTTACGCTAAAAGTTAGGGTTAATGTTAGAGTTAGGGTTAAGGTTAGCGTTAGTGTTAGGTTTAGGGTAGGTAAGGTTAGGGTTAAGACTAGGTTTACGGTAAAGGGTTGGGCTGGGTTAGGGTTAGGGTTAGGTTTAGAATTATACTTAGTGCTGAGTTTAGGGTTAGGGTTAGGGTCAGGATTCGAGTTATTGTTTGCTTTAGGTATAGGTAAAAAAAAAAGAGTTAAGGTTAGGTTTAAGTTTAGGTTTGGGGAAGGGTTAGGTTTACGTCAGCGTTAGGTTTAGGATTAGGGATCGGGTTAGGGTTTGTGAAAGGGTTGGGGTTCGTCTGAGGGTAAGTGTTAGGTTTACAGTGAAGCTGATGCTTTAGGGTGTTATGGTTAGGGTCATTGTTAGGTTTAGCGTTCGGGCTAGAGTTAGGTGATAGTTTAGGGTTAGGTTTAGTTTTAGGGTTAGGCTTAGGCTTAGGTTTAGGGTGAAGTTTAGGTTAAGGATGAGAGTTATGTTTAGGGTTAGTGTTAGGGTTAGGTGTTTGGGTTAAGGTTAGGGTCAGTTTAGGGTTCGGTTTAGAGTTCGGGTTAGCGTTAGGGTTCGGGTTAGGTGTTTGGGTTAACGTTAGGGTCAGGTTTATGTTTGCGTTTAGGGTTAGTGTTGGGTTCGTTTTAGGGTTAGTGTTTGGGTGAAATTTAAGTTAAGAGTGAGGGTTGAGCTTAGGGTTAGGGGTTAGGGTTAGGGTTAAGGTTAGTTTTAGGTTTAGGTTTAAGATTAGGTTTAGGGTTAGGTTTAGGGTAAGTGTTAGGGTTAAATCATGGTTAGGCTAGGGCACGGTTAAGGTTAGAGATAGGGTCAGGTTAAGGGTTGGGGTTAGGTTTAGATGTTAGGGTGAGGGTTAGTGCTAGGTTTCCATTTAAGTTGAGTTTGTAGGGTAAGTTTTAGGGTTGGATTAGGGTTAGAGTTAGGGTCAGGGTTAGGGTTAAGCTTCGGGTTAGGGTTAGGTTTATGGTTAGGATTTGGGTTACGGTCAGGGTTAGGGGGAGATTTAGTGTTATGTTTAGTTTCAGGGTCAGGGTTAGGGTGAAGTTTAGGTTAAGGATGAGGGTTAGGGTTAGGTTTAGTGTTAGGGTTAGGTGTTTGGGTTAAGGTTAGGGTCAGGTTAGGGTTAGGGTTAGGGTTAGGCTTACTGTTAGGGTTAGGTGTTTGGGTTAATGTTAGAGTCAGGTTTAGGGTTAGGTTTAGAGTTAGGATTAGGTTTTGGTTTAAAGTTGGAGTTCGGGATAGGGTGAAGTTTAATTTAAGGGTGAGGGTTGAGCTTAGGGTTTGGGGTAGGGGTTAGGGTTCAGGTTAGGATTAGGTTGAAGGTTAAGGTTAGGTTTAGGGTCAGGTTTAGGGTAAGTGTTAGGATTAAGTCATGTTTAGGTGTAGGTCTAGGATAAGGTTAGAGATAGGGTTAGGTTAAGGGTTGGGTTTAGGTTTAGATGTTAGGGTGTGGGTTAGTGGTAGGTTTCCATTTAAGCTGAGTGTGTAGGGTAATTTTTATGGTTAGGATTAAGGTTAGAGTCAGGGTCAGGGTCAGGGTTAGGGTTAAGTTTAGGGTTAGTTTTATGCTTAGGATTGGGTTAGGTTCATGGTTGGGGGAGATTTAGTGTTATGTTTAGTTTTAGGATAGGGTTAGGGTGAAGTTGATGTTAAGCGTGCGGGTTAGGGTTAGGGCTAGGGGTTATTGTTCAGATTAGTGTCAGGGGTAGGGTTAGGGATAGGTTTAGGGTTTGTTTTAGTTTTGTTTAAGGTTAGGGTTTGAATAAAGTTAGGGTAGGTTTAGGGTTATGGTTAGGTCTGGGCTAAGGATTAGGGTTAGAGTTAGGGTTAGGGGTGTTTTGGTTAGGTTTAGGGTAGGGTTTTATTTAGGGTTAGGGTAAGAATTAGAGTTACGTTTACAGTTAAGGTGAAGGTTTTGGGTATGTGTTACGGTTAGGGTTAGGGTTAGAGTTAGGATTAGGGTTTAGGGTTAGGTTTAATTTTATGGTAGGGTTAAAGTTAAGGTTAAGGTTAGGTTAGAGTTAGGGTAGGGTTAGGATTAGGATTAGGTTTAGGGTGAGGTTTAGGGTCAGAGTTATCATAAGGGTTAGGTGTAGGGTGACTGGTGGGCCAAGGTTAAGGTTAGTGTTAGGTTTAGGGGTAGGGTTAGGGTTAAAGTTATGGTTAGCTTTAGGTTAGGGATAGGGTGAAGTTTAAGATAGGGTGTGGGTTAGGGTGAGGGTTATGGCTAAAGGTTTGGGTAAGTTTTCAGGTTATTGTTAAGGTTACGTTTAGGGTTAGGGTTAAGTTTATGGGTTATGTTTAGTTCTGGGTTAGGGTTAGATTTTAGGTTAGGGTTAAGTTTAGTGTTACGGTTATGGTTAGGGTTACGGTTTGTTTTAGGCGTTGTGGTTGGGTTGAAGGTTAGTTTTAGCGTCAGGGTTGAGCAGGCTTAGGATTATGGTTATGATAAGGTGTTAGGGGTTAGAGGTGTAGTTTATGGTTAGGGTTTCGGTGAGGGTTCTGGTTAGGCATTTTGGTTCTGGTCATGGTTAGGTTTGGTTTAGGGTTAGGGTTAGGTTTATGATTAGGTTTCGGGTTAGTGTTAGATTTAGGGTGAGTGTTTGGTTTAAGGTTTGGGTTAGGCTTTGGTGTTAGGGGTTTGGTTTGGGTTAGGGTTATCGTTAGGGCTTAGGGTTTCAGGTTAGTGTTAGGGCTAGCATTAGGGTTAGTGTTGGGGGATACGTTTAGGGGTTCTGGTGAGGGTTACGGTTAGTTTTACAGTTAAGGTGAGGGTTTAGGGCAAGTCTTATGATTAGGGTTAGAGTTAGAGTTACGGTTAGGTTTAGGGTTAGGTTTAGATGTAGGGTAAGATTTAGGTTTACTTTCAGGTTCAGGGTGAGAGGTAGTGTTCTATTTAGGGTCAAGGTTAGAGTTAGGTTTAGGATTCGGTCTAGGGTTAGGATTAGGATTAGTTTTAGGGTTAAGTTCAGGGCTATTGAAATGCTTAGGTTTAGGGTTACAGGTGGACTAGCATTATACTTAGAGTTAGGTTTAAGGTTAGGGTTTGGGTTAGGTTTAGGTTTACACTTAAGATTAGGATTAGGGTTTGGATGAAGTTTAGGATAGGGTGAGGGTTATTTTTATGGTTTGGGCAAAGTTTGGTTTTGTGTTCAGCTTAGTGTTACGGTTAGGTTTAGGGTTCGGTTTTGGGTTAGGGGTTATGTTTAGGGTTTGGGTTACGCTTTGGTTTAGGGTTAGTGTGAAGATTAGGTTAAGGGTGAGGGTTAGGATAAAGGTTAGGATTAGGTTTATGGTAAGGTGTTAGTGGTTAGAGGTGTAGTTTAGGGTTAGGGTTTGGGTGAGGGTTCCGGTTAGGAATTGTGGTTCTGGTCATGGTTGGGTTTGGTTTAGGTTTATGATTAGGTTTCGCGTTAGTGTTAGAGTTAGGGTGAAAGTTAGGGTTAAGGTTTGGATTAGGCTTTGGTGTTAGGGGTTAGGGTTTGTGTTAGAGTTAGGGTTATCGTTAGGGCTCAGGGGTTTCAGGTTAGTTTTAGGGTTAAGGTTAGGGATTGCATTAGGGTTAGGTTTGGGGGATACGGTTAGGGGTTAGGGTGAGGGTTACGGTTAGTTTTACAGTTAAAGTGTGGGTTTAGGATAAGTGTT
Organism: Loxodonta africana; assembly: GCF_030014295.1. NCBI lineage: Eukaryota > Metazoa > Chordata > Mammalia > Proboscidea > Elephantidae > Loxodonta > Loxodonta africana. The sequence goes on along the minus strand of NW_026974830.1, from coordinate 1,237,849 downwards.
ATGATTAGGGTTAGAGTTGGAGTTATTTTTAGGTTTAGGGTTAGGTGTAGGGGAAGATTTAGGTTTAGGTCCAGGTTTAGGGTTAGAGTTAGTGTTCTCTTTAGGGTCAAGGGTGCAGTTAGGGTTAGGTTAGGATTAGGCCTAGGGCTAGGATTAGGTTTAGGGTTAATTTCAGGGCTATTGTAAGGGTTAGGTTTAGGGTTACAGATGGACTAGCGCTATGGTTAGAGGTAGGTTTAAGGTTAGGGCTTGGGTTAGGTTTAGGTTTAAGGTAGTGTTAGAGTTTGGATGAAGTTTAGGATAGGGTGAGGGTTTTTTTTTTTTTATAATAACTTTTATTAAGCTTCAAGTGAACGTTTACAAATCCAATCAGTCTGTCACATATAAGTTTACATACATCTCACTCCCTACTCCCACTTACACTCCCCGTCTTGAGTCAGCCCTTTCAGTCTCTCCTTTCTTGACAATTTTGCCGGCTTCCCTCTCTATCTATCCTCCCATCCCCCCTCCAGACAAGAGTTGCCAACACAATCTCAAGTGTCCACCTGATATAATTAGCTCACTCTTCATCAGCATCTCTCTCCCACCCGCTGACCAGTCCCTTTCATTTCTGATGAGTTGTCTTCGGGGATGGTTCCTGTCCTGTGTCAAATGAAGGTCTGGGGAGCATGGCCGCCGGGATTCCTCCAGTCTCAGTCAGACCATTAAGTTTGGTCTTCTTATGAGAATTTGGGGTCTGCATCCCACTGATCTCCTGCTCCCTCAGGGGTCCTCTGCTGAGCTCCCTGTCAGGGCAGACATCGATTGTGGCCGGGCACCAACTAGTTCTTCTGGTCTCAGGATGATGTAGGTCTCTGGTTCATGTGGCCCTTTCTGTCTCTTGGGCTCTTAGTTGTCATGTGGGCTTGGTGTTCTTCATTTTCCTTTGCTCCAGGTGGGTTGAGACGAATTGCTGCATCTTAGATGGCTGCTTGTTAGCATTTAAGACCCCAGACGCCACATTTCAAAGTGGGATGCAGAATGATTTCATAATAGAATTATTTTGCCAATTGACTTAGAAGTCCCCGCAAACCATGCTCCCCAGACCCCCGCGCTTGCTCCGCTGACCTTTGAAGCATTCATTTGATCCCGGAAACTTCTTTGCTTTTGGTCCAGTCCAATTGAGCTGACCTTCCATGTATTGAGTGTTGTCTTTCCCTTCACCTAAAGCAGTTCTTATCTACTGATTAATCAATAAAAAAAACCTCTCCCACCCTCCCTCCCTCCCCCCCTCGTAACCACAAAAGTATGTGTTCTTTTCAGGTTTACTATTTCTCAAGATCTTATAATAGTGGTCTTACACAATATTTGTCCTTTTGCCTCTGACTAATTTCGCTCAGCATAATGCCTTCCAGGTTCCTCCACGTTATGAAATGTTTCACAGATTCGTCACTGTTCTTTATCGATGCGTAGTATTCCATTGTGTGAATATACCACAATTTATTTAACCATTCATCCGTTGATGGACACCTTGGTTGCTTCCAACTTTTTGCTATTGTAAACAGAGCTGCAATAAACATGGGTGTGCATATATCTGTTTGTATGAAGGCTCTTGTATCTCTAGGGTATATTCCTAGGAGTGGGATTTCTGGGTTGTATGGTAGTTCTATTTCTAACTGTTTAAGATAACGCCAGATAGATTTCCAAAGTGGTTGTACCATTTTACATTCCCACCAGCAGTGTATGAGAGTTCCAATCTCTCCGCAGCCTCTCCAACATTTATTATTTTGTGTTTTTTGGATTAATGCCAGCCTTGCTGGTGTGAGATGGAATCTCATCGTAGTTTTAATTTGCATTTCTCTAATGGCTAATGATCGAGAGCATTTTCTCATGTATCTGTTGGCTGCCTGAATATCTTCTTTAGAGAAATGTGTGTTCATATCCTTTGCCCACTTCTTGATTGGGTTGTTTGTCTTTTTGTGGTTGAGTTTTGACAGAATCATGTAGATTTTAGAGATCAGGCGCTGGTCGGAGATGTCATAGCTGAAAATTCTTTCCCAATCTGTAGGTGGTCTTTTTACTCTTTTGGTGAAGTCTTTAGATGAGCATAGGTGTTTGATTTTTAGGAGCTCCCAGTTATCGGGTTTCTCTTCATCATTTTTGGTAATGTTTTGTATTCTGTTTATACCTTGTATTAGGGCTCCTAGGGTTGTCCCAATTTTTTCTTCCATGATCTTTATCGTTTTAGTCTTTATGTTTAGGTCTTTGATCCACTTGGAGTTAGTTTTTGTGCATGGTGTGAGGTATGGGTCCTGTTTCATTTTTTTACAAATGGATATCCAGTTATGCCAGCACCATTTGTTAAAAAGGCTGTCTTTTCCCCAGTTAATTGACACTGGTCCTTTGTCAAATATCAGCTGCTCATACGTGGATGGATCTATGTCTGGGTTCTCAATTCTGTTCCATTGGTCTATGTGTCTGTTGTTGTACCAATACCAGGCTGTTTTGACTACTGTGGCTGTATAATAGGTTCTGAAGTCAGGTAAGGTGAGGCCTCCCACTTTCTTCTTCTTTTTCAGTAGTGCTTTGCTTATCCGGGGCTTCTTTCCCTTCCATATGAAATTGGTGATTTGTTTCTCTATCCCCTTAAAATATGACATTGGAATTTGGATCGGAAGTGCGTTAAATGTATAGATGGCTTTTGGTAGAACAGACATTTTTACTATGTTAAGTCTTCCTATCCATGAGCAAGGTATGTTTTTCCACTTAAGTATGTCCTTTTGAATTTCTTGTAGTAGAGCTTTGTAGTTTTCTTTGTATAGGTCTTTTACATCCTTGGTAAGATTTATTCCTAAGTATCTTATCTTCTTGGGGGCTACTGTGAATGGTATTGATTTGGTTATTTCCTCTTCGGTGTTCTTTTTGTTGATGTAGAGGAATCCAAGTGATTTTTGTATGTTTATTTTATACCCTGAGACTCTGCCAAACTCTTCTATTAGTTTCAGTAGTTTTCTGGAGGATTCCTTAGGGTTTTCTGTGTATATAATCATGTCATCTGCAAATAGTGATAACTTTACTTCTTCCTTGCCAATCCGGATACCTTTTATTTCTTTGTCTAGCCTGATTGCCCTGGCTAAGACTTCCAACACGATGTTGAATAAGAGTGGTGATAAAGGGCATCCTTGTCTGGTTCCCGTTCTCAGGGGAAATGCTTTCAGGTTCTCTCCATTTAGAGTGATATTGGCTGTTGGCTTTGCATAGATGCCCTTTATTATGTTGAGGAATTTTCCTTCAATTCCTATTTTAGTAAGAGTTTTTATCATGAATGGGTGTTGGACTTTGTCAAATGCCTTTTCTGCATCAATTGATAAGATCATGTGGTTTTTGTCTTTTGTTTTATTTATGTGATGGATTACATTAATGGTTTTTCTGATATTAAACCAGCCTTGCATACCTGGTATAAATCCCACTTGATCAGGGTGAATTATTTTTTTGATGTGTCGTTGGATTCTATTGGCTAGAATTTTGTTGAGGATTTTTGCATCAATGTTCATGAGGGATATAGGTCTATAATTTTCTTTTTTTGTAATGTCTTTACCTGGTTTTGGTATCAGGGAGATGGTGGCTTCATAGAATGAGTTGGGTAGTATTCCGTCATTGTCTATGCTTTGGAATACCTTTAGTAGTAGTGGTGTTAACTCTTCTCTGAAAATTTGGTAGAACTCTGCAGTGAAGCCGTCCGGGCCAGGACTTTTTTTTGTTGGGAGTTTTTTGATTACCGTTTCAATCTCTTTTTTTGTTATGGGTCTATTTAGTTGTTCTACTTCTGAATGTGTTAGTTTAGGTAGGTAGTGTTTTTCCAGGAATTCATCCATTTCTTCTAGGTTTTCAAATTTGTTAGAGTACAATTTTTCATAATAATCTGAAATGATTCTTTTAATTTCAGTTGGCTCTGTTGTGATGTGGTCCTTCTCATTTCTTATTCGGGTTATTTGTTTCCTTTCCTGTATTTCTTTAGTCAGTCTAGCCAATGGTTTATCAATTTTGTTAATTTTTTCAAAGAACCAGCTTTTGGCTTTGTTAATTCTTTCGATTGTTTTTCTGTTCTCTAATTCATTTAGTTCAGCTCTAATTTTTATTATTTGTTTTCTTCTGGTGCCTGATGGATTCTTTTGTTGCTCAGTTTCTATTTGTTCAAGTTGTAGGGACAGTTCTCTGATTTTGGCTCTTTCTTCTTTTTGTATGTGTGCATTTATTGATATAAATTGGCCTCTGAGCACTGCTTTTGCTGTGTCCCAGAGGTTTTGATAGGAAGTATTTTCATTCTCGTTGCTTTCTATGAATTTCCTTATTCCCTCCTTGATGTCTTCTATAACCCAGTCTTTTTTCAGGAGGGTATTGTTCATTTTCCAAGTATTTGATTTCTTTTCCCTCGTTTTTCTGTTATTGATCTCTAGTTTTATTGCCTTGTGGTCTGAGAAGATGCTTTGTAATATTTCGATGTTTTGGACTCTGCAAAGGTTTGTTTTATGACCTAATATGTGGTCTATTCTAGAGAATGTTCCATGTGCGCTGGAAAAAAAAGTATATTTTGCAGCAGTTGGGTGGAGAGTTCTGTATAAGTCAATGAGGTCAAGTTGGTTGATTGTTGTAATTAGATCTTCCGTGTCTCTGTTGAGCTTCTTACTGGATGTCCTGTCCTTCTCCGAAAGTGGTGTGTTGAAGTCTCCTACTATAATTGTGGAGGTATCTATCTCGCTTTTCAGTTCTGTTAAAATTTGATTTATGTATCTTGCAGCCCTGTCATTGGGTGCGTAGATATTTAATATGGTTATGTCTTCCTGATCAATTGTCCCTTTTATCATTATATAGTGTCCTTCTTTATCCTTTGTGGTGGATTTAAGTCTAAAGTCTATTTTGTCAGAAATTAATATTGCTACTCCTCTTCTTTTTTGCTTATTGTTTGCTTGATATACTTTTTTCCATCCTTTGAGTTTTAGTTTGTTTGTGTCTCTAAGTCTAAGGTGTGTCTCTTGTAGGCAGCATATAGATGGATCGTGTTTCTTTATCCAGTCTGTGACTCTCTGTCTCTTTATTGGTGCATTTAGTCCATTTACATTCAGGGTAATTATAGATAAATAAGTTTTTAGTGCTGTCATTTTGATGCCTTTTTATGTGTGTTGTTGACAATTTCATTTTTCCACACACTTTTTTGTGCTGAGGCGTTTTTCTTAGTAAATTGTGAGACCCTCATTTTCGTAGTGTTTGACTTTATGTTAGTTGAGTTGTTACGTTTTTCTTGGTTTTTGTCTTGAGTTATAGAGTTGTTATGCCTTTTTGTGGTTACCTCATTATATACCCCTATTTTTCTAAGTAAAAACCTAACTTGTGTTGTTCTATATCGCCTTGTATCACTCTCCATATGGCAGTTCAATGCCTCCTGTATTTAGTCCCTCTTTTTGATTATTGTGATCTTTTACCTATTGACTTCCATGATTCCCTGTTATGTGTATTTTTTTTTAATTAATCTTAATTTGTTTGTTTTTGTGATTTCCCTATTTGAGTTGATATCAGGACGTTCTGTTTTGTGACCTTGTGTTGTGCTGATATCTGATATTATTGGTTCTGTGACCAAACAATATCCTTTAGTATTTCTTGTAGCTTTGGTTTGGTTTTTGCAAATTCTCTAAACTTGTGTTTGTCTGTAAATATCTTAATTTCGCCTTCATATTTCAGAGAGAGTTTTGCTGGATATATGATCCTTGGTTGGCAGTTTTTCTCCTTCAGTGTTCTGTATATGTCGTCCCACTCCCTTCTTGCCTGCATGGTTTCTGCTGAGTAGTCAGAACATATTCTTATTGATTCTCCCTTGAAGGAAACCTTTCTTTTCTCCCTGGCTGCTTTTAAAATTTTCTGTTTATCTTTGGTTTTGGTGAGTTTGATGATAATATGTCTTGGTGTTTTTCTTTTTGTATCAATCTTCAATGGGGTTCGATGAGCATCTTGGATAGATATCCTTTCGTCTTTCATGATGTCAGGGAAGTTTTCTGTCAGAAGTTCTTCAACTATTTTCTCTGTGTTTTCTGTCCCCCCTCCCTGTTCTGGGACTCCAATCATCCGCAGGTTATCCTTCTTGATAGAGTCCCACATAATTCTTAGGGTTTCTTCATTTTTTTTAATTCTTTTATCTGATTTTTTTTCAGCTATGTTGGTGTTGATTCCCTGGTCCTCCAGATGTCCCAGTCTGCATTCTAATTGCTCGAGTCTGCTCCTCTGACTTTCTAGTGTGTTGTCTAATTCTGTTATTTTATTGTTAATCTTTTGGATTTCTACATGTTGTCTCTCTATGGATTCTTGCAACTTATTAATTTTTCCAGTATGTTCTTGAATAATCTTTTTGAGTTCTTCAACAGTTTTATCAGTGTGTTCCTTGGCTTTTTCTGCAGATATCCTAATTTCATTTGTGATATCATTAAGCATTCTGTAAATTAGTTTTTTATATTCTGTATCTGATAATTCCAAAATTGTATCTTCATTTGGGAAAGATTTTGATTCTTTTGTTTGGGGGGTTGGAGAAGCTGTCATGGTCTGCTTCTTTAAGTGGTTTGATATGGATTGTTGTCTCCGAGCCATCACTGGGAAACTAGTTTTTCCAGAAAATCCGCTAAAAAAAAACTGCAGTCAGATCCCTATCAGAGTTCTCCCTCTGGCTCAGGCTATTCAGATGTTAATGAAGCTGCCTGGGGAGGGTGGGGGAGGGAACAGAGAGATAGGAGAGTAGCACCTCAGAATATAGCCAGAGTTGCTTGTCTTGCTTGGATTGACTGTTATATCTGAGATTCCCGCGGGCGCGTCGCCTATGTGTGCTGGCTGTGTGGAGATTGCCCCCAGGGGGTCTGGCCCGCTGGAGTCACGGTCAGATCCTCCGCTTCCAGCCCCACGCCCAGCGTCAAGGCTCCCCTACTGGGACGGTGCACTCTCAACTCCAAAATCAGTCGCTGCCTCCCGGGGACTTCTCGTCCCTCCAGCCGCGTGGCCGTGCCGCCCCCGTGAACCAGGTGGGCCCCCTCCCGGGGTTAGTTCAGATGGGTGGAGTAGCTCCCCGTGCTTGTGCCGCGACCAAGTGTCCCGGCTGGAACGCTGTTCTCCCCACTCCAATACCAGTCGCTGCCTCCCGGGGACTTCTCCTACCGGCTGCGTCCCACGCCGCCCGCGCGACCCGGCTGGTCCCCTTCCCGGGGTTAGTTCAGGGGGTGGAGCAACTCTCCGTGTTTATGGCGTACCTGCGAGCAGTCCAAATCCCTGCGGGACGGTTCCCCGGCTCGGATGCTGCTCTTTCTGCTCCAAGATCAGTCACTGCCTCCCGGGGACTTCTCCTACCGGCTGCGTCCCACGCCGCCCGTGGAACCGGCTGGTCCCCCTCCCGCGGTTAGTTCAGGGGGGTGGAGCAGGTCTCTGTGCTTGTGCCGTACCTGACTGGTACGCTGGCTCCAGGCTCTGGAAACTATCGCTGCTTCCCTGTATTAGTTCGTTCTCCGTCCCTAAATCTGTGTTTGTTGTTCAGGGTTCGTAGATTGTTATGTATGTGATCGATTCACTTGTTTTTCCGTGTCTTTGTTGTAAGAGGGATCCGAGGTAACGTCTGCCTAGTCCGCCATCTTGGCTCCGCCCTCTTAGGGTGAGGGTTATTTTTATGGTTAGGGCTAGAGTTTGGGTTTGTGTTCAGGTTAGCTTTAAGGCTAGGGTTCAGGTTAGGGTTAGGGGTTATGTTTAGGGTTAGGGTTATGTTTTGGTTTAGGGTTAGTGTGAAGTTTAGGTTAAGGGTGAGGGTTAGGATAAGAGTTAGAATTAGGGTTAGGATTATAGTTAGTGTTAGAGGTTAGATTTAGGATGCTAACGTTAGGTTTATGGTTAGGGTTGGGTTAATGTTAGAGTTAGGGTTAGATTAGGTTTAATGTTCGTGTTTGGGTTAGGGATAGGGTTAGGGATAGCATTAGGTTTAGGGTTGGGGATACGGTTAGGGGTTAGGGTGAGGGTTGTGGTTAGGGTGTGGGTTAGGGTTAGGTTTACAGTTAAGGTGAGGGTTTAGGGTAAGTGTTATAGTTAGGGTTCGAGTTAGAGTTTGGGTTAGGTTTAGGGTGAAGTTTCAGTTAATAGTCAGGGTCAGGGTAAGGGTTAGGGTTAAGATTATAGTTAGGGTTAAGTTTAGTGTTAGGGTTAGGGTTAGGGTAGGGGTAAGGTTAGGGTTAAGGCTAGGTTTACGGTAAAGGGTAGGGCTAGGTTAGGGTTAGGTTTAGAGTTAGAGCTAGTACTAGGGTTTAGGGTAAGAGGTAGGGTCAGGTTTAGAGTTTTTGTTAGTTTTAGGGTGGAGTTAAGGTTAAGCTTAGCGTTAGGGTAAGTGTTAGGTTTAGGTCAGGGTTAAGGTTAGGATTAGGGATAGGGTTAGGGTTAGGGAAAGGGTTAGGTGTTCGTGGGAGGGTTAGTGTTAGGTTTACACTTAAGCTGATGGTTTACAGTGTTACGGTTAGGTCGGGGTTGTAGTTAGGGTTAGGATGAGGTTTAAGTTTAGGGCTATATTTAGGGGATAGTTTAGGGTTAGGTTTAGTTTTAGGGTTAAGGTTAGGCTTAGGTTTATCTTGAAATTTATGTTAAGGATGAGGGTTAGGGTTAGCGTTAGGGTTAGGTGTTTGGGTTAAGGTTAGGGTTAGGTTTAGGATTTGGGTTAGGGTTAGGTGTTTCGGTTAATGTTAGGGTCAGGTTTAGGGTAAGGGTTAGGGTTCGGTTTAGGATCAGGATTAGGGTTAGGATTAGAATTAGGGTTAGTGGTTAGGGTTAGGCTTAGGGTTAAGGTTAGGTTTAGGCTAAAGATCAGGATTTGATTCCGAGTTAGATGTTAGTGTTTCGGTTAGGTTTAGGGTAGGGTTATATTTAGGGTTAGGTTAAGAGTTAGATTTATGTTTACAGTTAAGGTGAGGGTTTTGGGTAAGTGTTACATTTAGGGCTAGGGTTAGGTTTAGGGCTAGGGCTAGGGTTAGGTTTAGATTTCAGGTTACAGGCTAGGGTTAGGTTTAAGTTTATGGTAGGGTAAAGTTAGGGTTAAGGTTTGGTTAGGGTTAGGGTCAGGGTTAGGATTAGGATTAGGTTTAGGGTGAGGGTTAGGGTCAGAGTTATTGTAAGGGTTAGGTTTGGGGTTACAGGTGGGTCAAGGTTAAGGTTAGGGTCAGGGTTAAAGTTAGGGTGTGCTTTAGATTAGGGATAGGGTGAAGTTTAAGATAGGGTGAGGGTTAGGGTTATGGCTAAGGTTTGCTTGAGTTTTCAGGTTAGTGTTAAGGTTATGTTTAGGGTTAGGAATAAGTTTATGGGTTGTGTTTACTTTTAGGGTTAGGGGTAGATTTTAGGTTAGGGTTAAGTTCAGTGTTACGGTTAGGGTTAGGTTTACGGTTTGTGTTAGGCATTGTGGTTGGTGTGAGGATTAGGTTTAGCATTAGGGTTGGGTAGGGTTAGGATTAGGGTTATGGTAAGGTGTTAGGGATTAGAGGAGTAGTTTTGGGTTAGTCCTTGGGTGAGGCTTCCGGTTAGGCATTGTGGTTCTGGTCATGGTTAGGTTTGGTTTAGGGTTGGGGTAGTGTTAGAGTTAGGGTTAGGCTTTGGTGCTAGGGGTTAGGTTTTGGGTTAGGGTTAGGGTTATCGTTAGGGCTTAGGTTTTCAGGTGAGTGTTAGGGTTAGGGTTAGGGATAGCATTAGGGTTAGCTTTTGGGGGTACAGTTAGGGGTTAGGTGAGGGTTACAGTTAGTATTGCAGTTAAGGTTAGGTTTTAGGGCAAGTGTTAGGATTAGGGTTAGAGTTAGAGTTAGGGTTAGGTTTAGGGTTAGGTGCAGGGTAAGTTTTAGGTTTAAGTCCTGGTTTAGGGTTAGAGTTAGTGTTCTCTTTAGGGTCAAGTTTAGAGTTCGGGTTAGGTTTAGGATTAGGTCTATTGTTGGGCTTAGGATTAGGGTTAGGTTCAGAGCTATTGTAAGGCTTAGGTTTAGGGTTACAGATGGACTAGCTTTACGGTTAGAGTTAGGTTTAAGGTTAGGGTTTGGGCTAGGTTTACGTTTACGGTTATGGTTAGGGTTAGGATTTGGTTGAAGTTTAGCATAGGCTGAGGGTTACTTTTAGGGTTCGGGCTAGAGTTTGGGTTTGTGTTCAGGTTAGTGTTATGGTTAGATTTAGGGTCCAGTTTAGGGTTAGGGGTTATGTTTAGTGTTAGGGTTAGTTTTAGGTTTAGGGTTAGTGTGAAGTTTAGGTTAAGGGTGAGAGTTAGGGTTAGGGTTAGGATTAGGGTTAGTGTTAGACGTTAGGTTTAGGCTGCTAGTTTTAGGTTTCTGGTTAGTGTAGGTTTAAGTTTAGGGTTAATGTTAGGGTTAGTGTTAGATTAGGGTTACTGTTCGTGTTAGGGTTACAGTTAGGGTTAGGGATAGCATTAGGTTTAGGGTTAGGAATATAGTTAGGGGTTAGGGTGAGGGTTGGGGATATGGTGAGGGTTAGGTTTAGGTTTACAGTTAAGGTGAGGGTTTAGGGTAATTGTTATGGTTAGGGTTAGAGTTAGGGTCATGGTGAAGTTTCAGTTAAGAGTCGGGTTCAGGGTTAATGTTAGATTTAGGGTTAAGGTTAGTGTTAGGGTTAGGTTTAGGTTAGGGTTAAGGTAGCGGTCAGGTTATGGTTAAGACTAGGTTTACAGTAAAGTGTAAGGCTAGGTTATGGTTAGGTTTAGAGTTAGTGCTAGGGTTTAGGGTTAGGGTTAAGGTCAGGTTTAGAGTTATTGTTAGGTTTACGGTTAAGGTTAGGGTAGAGTTAAGGTTAAGGTTAAGTTTAAGGTTAGGGTAAGAGTTAGGTTTACGTCAGGTTTAGGGTTAGGATGAGGGATAGGGTTAGGGTTAGGGAAAGGGTTAGGGTTTCGTGTGAGGATTAGTGTTATGTTTACATCAAGCTGATGTTTTTGGGTGTTACAGTAAGGTTTAGGGTTAGAGTTAGGTTAGGTTTAGAGTTAGGGCTAGAGTATGTTGATAGTGCTTCAGGCTTAGGTTTAGGGTGGAATTTAGGTTCAGGATGAGGGTTAAGGTTGGGGTAGGTGTTTGGATTAATGTTAGGGTCATGTTTAGGGTTTTGGTTTAGAGTTCAGGTTAGATTCAGGGTTAGGGTTAGATTTAGGTTTAGGGTTAGGGTTAGGTTTAGTGTTAGTTTAGCTTAGGGTTAGGGTTTGAATGAAGTTAGGGTAGGTTTAGGGTTATGGTTAGGTTGAAATTTTGGTTAAGTGTGAGGGTTTGGTTTCGGGTTAGGGTTAGAGTTAGGGTTAGTGGTTACGGTTAGGTTTAGGGTTAAGGTTAGGTTTAGGCTAAGCATTAGGGTTAGAGTTAGGGTTAGTGGTTAGTGTTTCAGTTAGGTTTAGGATAGGGTTATAATTAGGGTTAAGTTTAGGGTTATGGTAAGAGTTAGATTTACGTTTACAGTTAAGGTGAGGGTTTTGCGTAACTGTTACGGTTAGGGTTAGGGCTAGGTTTAGGGTTAGAGTTGGGTTAGGGGTTAGGTTTCGGTTAAGTTTATGGTAGGCTTAAAGTTAGGGATAAGGTTAGGTTAGGGTTAGGGTCAGGGTTAGGATTAGAATTAGGTTTCGGGCGAGGGTTAGTGTCAGAGTTATTATAAGGGTTAGGTTTAGGGTTACAGATGGGCCAAGGTTAAGGTTAGGGTTAGGTTTAGGGGTAGGATTAGGGTTAAAGTTACAGTTAGCTTTAGGTTAGGGATAGGGTGAAGTAAAGTAGGGTGAGGGTTAGGGATATGGCTAAGGTTTGGGTTCGTTTTCAGGTTAGTGTTAAGTTTATGTTTAGGGTTAGCGTTAAGTTTATGGGTTCTGTTTAGTTTTAGGGTTAGGATTAGATTTTAGGTTAGGGTTAAGTTAAGTGTAACAGTTAGGGTTACGATTTGTGTTAGGCATTGTGGTTGGGGTGAGTGTTAGGTTTATGGTTAGGGTTGGGTAGAGTTAGGATTATGGTTATGGTAAGGTGTTAGGGTTTAGAGGTGTAGTTTAGGGTTAGGGTTTGGGTGAGGATTTCGGTTAGGCATTGTGGTTCTGGTCATGCTTAAGTTTGGTTCAGAGTTAGGGTTAGGTTTATGATTAGGTTTCGGGTTAGTGTTAGAGTTAGGGTGAGGGATAGTGTTAAGGTTTAGGTTAGGTTTTGGTGTTATGTTTTAGGGTTTGCGTTAGGGTTTGAGTTAGAAAGAAAAGAGAATAGCAAGAGGCCTTTTCTCCCCGGCTGCTTTCCCAAGCCCTTCCAGCTAAAACTATGTCCTTGCTCCTCTGGAAGGATCCCTGCACCGCGAAGTAGTTTCTCAGAAGAAGTCCTGCGTTTGCAAGAGGAAATGAGGAATTCGTTGCAGGAAAGAGGAAGGAAAGAAAGTTTCTCTCCTTCTGCCTGCTTTGCTCAGAGGACTGGATGAAGTCAGGGAGTTCTCCCTTTCACTGAGAAACATGCAAGCTGCTGTTGCCTGTGTGCTCTCTTCTTTGCAAAAAGAGTCTGCAGTTCCACGCTTTGAACCGTGGAAAGGCGCCGGGCTCTGCTAAGATTTCCCCCGGCGCTTCGTTTGCCCTGGGCCAAAGCGAGCCTTCACATTAGCTGAACGCTAACACTGCATACTCGTTCCACTTCCAGAACAGGGCTACCGCGAGGCAGTTCTCCGGGGGAAAACGGCCCTTCGCGAAGGGCAGATCTGTGGAGCTCATTGCGGGAAAGCGAAAGTAAAGGACGCTTTTCTCCCTCTAACCGCTTTCGTCAGAGGAACGGGGGAAGTCACAGTGTTCTTTCTCTCACTGAGATACACACAATCTGACGTTGCCTCTGAGCTCCATTGCTGGCAAAGAACTGAAACGGACATACATTCCTGTGGGGAAACACAGGGCTTTGCAAGGATTTCTCTAGGCAGTGTATTTTCCCTGGCCTCACTGTAGCAACACTATCTCGCCAGGGCAACACTGCATGGGATTTCCTCTGCCAGGAGAGAGCTGCTGCTTTGTAGTTTGTGCTGGGAAACCTTGCTTTGGCAAGTGCCAATTGACCGCATTCAGGCAGAAAGAAAAGAGAATAGCAAGAGGCCTTTTCTTCTCGGCTGCTTTCCCAAGCCCTTCCGACTAAAACTATGTCGTTGCTCCCCTGGAATTATCCCTGCACCGCGACGCAGTTTCTCAGAAGAATCCCTGCGTTTGCAAGAGCAAATGAGGAATTCGTTGCAGGAAAGAGGAAGGAAAGAAAGTTTCTCTCCCTCTGCCTGCTTTGCTCAGAGGACTGGATGAAGTCAGGGAGTTCTCCCTTTCACTGAGAAACGTGCAGGCTGCTGTTGCCTGTGCGCTCTCTTCTTTGCAAAAGAGTCTGCTGTTCCACGCTTTGAACCGTGGAAAGGCGCCGGGCTCTGCTAACACTTCCCCAGATGCTTCGTTTGCCCTGGTCCAAAGCGAGCCTTCACAATAGCTGAATGCCAATACTGCATACTCGTTCCACTTCCAGAGCAGGGCTAACGTGAGGCAGTTTTCTGGGGGATAACGGCCCTTCGCGAAGGGCAGATCTGCCGAGGTCATTGCGGGAAAGCGAAAGCAAAGGACGGTTTTCACCCTCTAACCGCTTTTGTCAGAGGAACGGGGGAAGTCACAGTGCTCTTTCTCTCACTGAGATACACACAATCTGACGTTGCCTCTGAGCTTCGTTGCTGGCAAAGAACTGAAACTGACATACTTTCCGGGGGAGAAACACAGGGCTTTGCTAGGATTTCTCTAGGTAGTGTGTTTTCCCTGGGCCTCACTGTAGCAACACTATCTCGCCAGGGCAACTCTGCGTGGGATTTCCTCTGCCAGGAGAGAGCTGCTGCTTTGTAGTTTGTGCTGGGAAACCTTGCTTTGGCAAGTGCGAAATGACCGCATTCAGGCAGAAAGAAAAGAGAATAGCAGGAGGCCTTTTCTCCCCTAGGCAGTGTGTTTTAAACCCCTAACAACAAACAACACTAACCCTCTAACAACAACCAACATTAACCCCCTAAAAAAAAACAACACTAACCTCCTAACAACAACCAACACTAACCCCTTAACAGCAAACAACACGAAAACCCTAACAACAAACACCACTAAACCCCAACAAGAAACAACTCTAAACCCCTAAAAACAAACAACACTAAACCCCTAACAACAAACAACACTAACACCCTAACCACAACCAACCCTAACAACATAACAACAAACAACACTAACACCATAAGAACAAACAACACTAACCCCCAACAGAAAACAACAGTAACCCCCTTAAAACAACAACTCTAACCCCCTAAGAAGAAACAACCCTAAACCACTAATAAAAAACAAAACTAACCCCCGAACAACAAACAACACTAACCCCCTAACAACAAACAACACTAAGCCCTTAACAACAAACAACCCTAACCCCCAACAAGAAACAACCCTAACCCCCTAACAACAAACAATATAACCAAACAGCAAACAACTCTAACCCACTAACAACAAACACTAATCCCCTAACAAGAAACTACCCTAACCCAGTAACAACAAACAACACTAACTTCCTAACAACAAACAACACTAACCAGCTAACAACAAACAACACTAACCCCCAAAGAACCAGTAATCCTAAATCCCTAACAACAAACAACACTAACCTCTAACAACAAAAACCCTAACACCCTAACAACAAACAACCCTAACCCCCTAAAAACCAACAACACTAACCACCTAACCACAAACAACACTAACCCAATCAAAACAAAAAACACTAACCCCCTAACAACAACCAACACTTTCCCCGTAACAAAAAACAATACTAACACCCTAACAAGAACCAACACTAACCCTCTAACAAGAAAGAACCCTAATCCCCTAACAACAAACCACCCTAACCCCCTAACAAGAAACAACACTAAACACCTAACAACAAACAACACTAACCCGCTAACATCAAACTAACCTAACCCCCTAACAAAAAACAACCCAAAGCCACTAACAACAAACAATACTAACCCCCTAATAGGAAACTACCCTAACCTCGTAACGAAAATACCCGAAGCCCGTAACAACAAACACCCCTAAGCCCCTAACAACAAACAACACTAACATCCTAAGAACCAACAACCCTAAACCTCTAAAACCAAACAAAACTAACCCCCTAACAACAACCAACACTTATCCCCTGAAAACAAAAAACACTAAAACCCTAACAAGAAAGAACTCAAATCCTCTAACAAACAACTCTAACACCCGACAACAAACAACTCTGAACCACTAGCAACGAACAACACTAACCCACTAACAACAAACAACACTAACCCCCTAACAAGAAACTACCCTAACCCTGTAACAACAACCAACACTTATCCCCTGAAAACAAACAACACTAACCCCCAACAAGAACGAACCCAAATCGTCTAACAAAAAACAAATATAACCCCCTAACAACAAAAAACTCTAAACCCCTAACAACAAACAACACTAACACACTAACAAGAAACAACCCTAAACCCCTAACAACAAACAACCCTTACCCCCTAACAACCAACAACACTAACCCCCTAACCAAAAACAATAACACCCTAACAACAAAAACCACTAAACCCCAACAAGAAACAATCCTAAACACCTAACAACAAACAACACTAACCGCCTAACAACAAACACTAACACCCTAACAACAACCATCCCTAACCCCCTAAAAACAAACAACACTAAGCCCCAACAACAAAAAACACTAACCCTCTAACAACAACCCTAATCCCCTCACTACAAACAACACAAACCTACTAACAACAAACAAAACTAACCCCCTAGAAAACAACACAAACCCCCAACAACAACTCTCACACGCTAACAACAAACAACACTAACCCCGTAAGAACAACACTAACCCCCAAAAACAAACAAAACTAACACCCTACCAACAAACAATACTAAACCGCAACTAGAAACAACCCTAACCCCCTAACAACAAACAACACTAACCCTCTAACAACAAACAACACGAACCCCCAGCAACAGTCCTAACCACCTAACAAGAAACAACACTAACCCCTAAAAAGAAAAAACAATAAACCCCTAAAAAAAAAAGCACTCATCCCCTAAGAACAAACAACACTAACACTCTAACAACAACCAACATTAAACCCCTAACAACAAACAATCCTAACCCCATAAAAACAAACAACACTAACCCCCTGAAAACAAACAACCCTAAAACCCTAAAAACAAACAACACTGAAACCCTAAAAACAAACAAGACTAAGTCAATAACAACAAACAGCACTAACCCACTAACAACAAAAAACACTAACCCGCTAACAACATCCAACAGTAACGTCCTAACCACAAACAACACTAACCCCCTAACAACAAACAATCCTAACCCCCTAAAAACAAACAATATTCACCACTAAAAACAAACAACCCGAAAACCCTAAAAGCAAACAACACTGAACCCCTAACAAAAAACAACACTAACACCCTAACAACAAACAACACTAACACCCTAACAAGAAACAACACTAACACCCTAACAACAAAAACCACTAAACGCCAACAAGAAACAACCCTAAACCCCTAACAACAAACAATCCTAACCCCCTAACAACCAACAACACTCTCCCCCTAACCACAATCAACACTAAAACCCTAACCACAAACAACACTAACTCGTAAGAACAAACAACACTAACCCCCTAACAACAAACAACACTAACACCCTCACAACAAAAACCACTAAAGCCCAAGAAGAAACAACCCTAAACCCATAAATACAAACAACACTAACCCCCCAACCACAAACAACACTAACACCCTAACAACAAAAACCACTAAACCTCAACCAGAAACAACCCGAAACCCCTAAATAGAAACAACACTAAACACCTAACAACAACCTTAACCCCCTAACAACAAACAACCCTAACCCCCAACAACAAACTACTCTAACCCACTAACAACAAACAACCCTAAGCCCCTAACAACAAAGAACCCTAACTGTCTAACAAGAAACAACACTAACCCCCTAACAACAAAAAACACTAACTTCCTAACAACAAACAGCACTAAACCCCTAACAACAATCCTAAGAACCTAACAACAAACAACACTAACGCCCTAAAAATAAACTACCCTAAACCCCTAACAACAAACAATCCTAACCCTCTAACAACCAACAATGC
Organism: Loxodonta africana; assembly: GCF_030014295.1. Classification (NCBI taxonomy): domain Eukaryota; kingdom Metazoa; phylum Chordata; class Mammalia; order Proboscidea; family Elephantidae; genus Loxodonta; species Loxodonta africana. The sequence goes on along the minus strand of NW_026974830.1, from coordinate 1,220,647 downwards.
TCACCCCCTAACAACAAACAACACTAACACCCTAACCACAAACAACACTAACCCCGTAAGAACAAACAACACTAACCTCCTAACAACAAACAACACTAACAGCCTAACAACAAAAACTACTAAACCCCAACAAAAAACAACTCTAAACCCCTAACAACAAACACTAACCCCCTAACAACAAACAACACTAAACCCCTAACAAGAAACTAACCTAACCCCGTAACAACAAACAACCCTAACCTCCTAACAACAAACACCACTAACCCCCTAACAACAATCCTAACAACCTAACAACAAACAACACTAACCCCCTAATAATAAACTATTCTAAACCCCTAACAAGAAACAACACTAACCCCCTAACAACAAACAACTCTAAACCCCTAACAAAAAACAACCCTAACCTTCTAACAAAAAACAACCCTAACCCCCTAACAAACAACAACACTAACCCCCTAACCACAAACAACACTAACACCCTAACAACAAAAACTACTAAACGCCAACAAGGAACAACCCTAAACCCCTAACAACATACACTAACCCCCTAACAACAAACAACACTAAACCCCTAACAAGAAACTAACCTAACCCCGTAACAACAAACAACCCTAACCTCCTAACAACAAATAACCTTAAACCCCTAACAACAAACAACCCTAAACCCCTAACAACAAAGAACACTAACACCCTAACAACAAAAACCACTAAACCCCAACAAGAAACAACACTAAACCCCTAACAACAAACACTAACCCCCTAACAACAAACAACACTAAACCCCTAACAAGAAACTAACCTAACCCTGTAACAACAAACAACCCTAACCTCCTAACAACAAACAACCTTAACCCCCTAACAACAAACAACCCTAAACCGCTAACAACAAACAATCCTAACCCCCTAACAACCAAAAACGCTCACCCCCTAACCTCAAACAACACTAACACCCTAACCACAAACAACACTAACCCCGTAAGAACAAACAACACTAACCCCCTAACAACAAACAACACTAACACCCTAACAACAAAAACCACTAAAGTCCAACAAGATACAACCCTAAACCCCTAAATACAAACAACACTAACCCCCTAACCACAAAGAACACTAACACCCTAACAACAAAAACCACTAAACCTCAAAAAGAAATAACCCAAAACCCCTAAATAGAAACAACACTAACCACCTAACAACAACCCTAACCCCCTAACAACAAACAACCCTAACCCCCAACAACAAACTACTCTAACCCACTAACAACAAACAACACTAAGCCCCTAACAACAAAGAACCCTAACTCTCTAACAAGAAACAACACTAACCCCCAAACAACAAAAAACACTAACCTCCTAACAACAAACACCACTAACCCCCTAACAACAATCCTAACAACCTAACAACAAATAACACTAACCCCCTAAAAATAAACTACTCTAAACCCCTAACAACAAACAACCTTAACCCCCTAACAACAAACAAACCTAAACCCCTAACAACAAACAACCTTAACCTTCTAACAACAAACAACCTAACCCCCTAACAAACAACAACACTAACCCCCTAACCACAAACAACACTAACACCCTAACAACAAAAACTACTAAACCCCAACAAGAAACAACCCTAAACCCCTAACAACAAACACTAACCCCCTAACAACAAACAACACTAAACCCCTAACAAGAAACTAACCTAACCCCGTAACAACAAACAACCCTAACCTCCTAACAACAAACCACCTTAAACCCCTAACAACAAACAACCATAAACCCCTAACAACAAACAACCCTAAACCCCTAACAACAAACAACACTAACACCCTAACAACAAAAAACACTAAACCCCAACAAGAAACAACACTAAACCCCTAACAACAAACACTAACCCCCTAACAACAAACAACACAAAACCCCTAACAAGAAACTAACCTAACCCTGTAACAACAAACAACCCTAACCTCCTAACAATAAACAACCTTAACCCCTTAACAGCAAACAACCCTAAATCCCTAACAACAAACAATCCTAACCCCCTAACAACCAACAACGCTCACCCCCTAACCACAAACATCACTAACACCCTAACCACAAACAACACTAACCCCGTAAGAACAAACAACACTAACCCCCTAACAACAAACAACACTAACACCCTAACAACAAAAACTACTAAACTCCAACAAGAAACAACACTGAACCCCTAACAACAAACACTAAACCCCTAACAACAAACAACACTAACCCCCTAACAACAACAACACTAACCCCCCAAAACGGACAACACTAACACCCTAACAACAAACACTACTAAACCCCAACTAGGAACAACCCTAACCCCCTAACAACAAACAACACTAACCCCCTAACAACAAACAACCCTAAACCCCTAACATCAAAGAACACTAACACCCTAACAACAAACAACCCTAACGCCCTAACAACAAACAACACTAACCCCCGAACAGCAAAAACCCTAAACCCTAAAAACCAGAAACACTAACCCACTAACAACAAACAACCCTAACCCACTAAGAACAAACAACCCTAACACCCTAACAACAAACAACCTTAAACCCCTAACAACAAACAACCCTAAACCCCTAACAACAAACAATCCTAACCCTCTAACAACCAACAACACTCACCCCCTAACCACAAACAACACTAACACCCTAACCACAAACAACACTAACCCCGTAAGAACAAACAACACTAACCCCCTAAGAACAAACAACACTAACACCCTAACAACAAAAACCACTAAACCCCAAAAAGAAACAACGCTAAACCCCTAACAACAAACACTAACCCCCTAACAACAAACAACACTAAACCCGTAACAAGAAACTAACCTAACCCCGTAACAACAAACAACCCTAACCTCCTAACAACAAACAACCTTAAACCCCTAACAACAAACAACCCTAAACCCCTGACAACAATCAACACTAACACCCTAACAACAAAAACCACTAAACCCCAACAAGAAACAACACTAAACCCCTAACAACAAACACTAACCCCCTAACAACAAACAACACTAAACCCCTAACAAGAAACTAACCTAACCCTGTAACAACAAACAAAACTAACCTCCTAACAACAAACAACCTTAACCCCCTAACAAAAAACAACCCTAAACCCCTAACAACAAACAATCCTAACCCCCTAACAACCAACAACGCTCAACCCCTAACCACAAACAACACTAACACCCTAACCACAAACAACACTAACCCCGTAAGAACAAACAACACTAACCCCCAAACAACAAACAACACTAACACCCTAACAACAAAAACCACTAAAGTCCAACAAGAAACAACCCTAAACCCCTAAATACAAACAACACTCACCCCCTAACCACAAAGAACACTAACACACGAACAACAAAAACCACTAAACCTCAACAAGAAACAACCCGAAACCCCTAAATAGAAACAACACTAACCACCTAACAACATCCCTAACCCCCTAACAACAAACAACCCTAACCCCCAACAACAAACTACTCTAACCCACTAACAACAAACAACCCTAAGAGCCTAACAACAAAGAACACTAACTCTCTAACAAGAAACAACAGTAACCGCCTAACAACAAAAACACTAACCCCCTAACAACAAACACCACTAACCCCGTAACAACAATCCTAACAACCTAACAACAAACAACACTAACCCCCTAAAAATAAACTACTCTAAACCCCTAACAACAAACAACCCTACCCCCTAGCAACAAACAACCCTAAAACCCAAACAACAAAAAACCCTAACCTTCTAACAACAAACAACCCTAACCCACTAACAAACAACAACACTAACCCCCTAACCACAAACAACACTAACACCCTAACAACAAAAACTACTAAATCCCAACAAGAAACAACCCTAAACCCCTAACAACAAACACTAACCCCCTAACAACAAAAACAACACTAAACCCCTAACAAGAAACTAACCTAACCCCGTAACAACAAACAACACTAACCTCCTAACAACAAACAACCTCAAACCCCTAACAACAAACAACCCTAAACCCCTAACAACAAACAACACTAACACCCTAACAACAAAAACCACTAAACCCCAACAAGAAACAACACTAAACCCCTAACAACAAACACTAACCCCCTAACAACAAACAACACTAAACCCCTAACAAGAAACTAACCTAACCCTGTAACAACAAACAACCCTAACCTCCTAACAACAAACAACCCTAACCCCGTAACAAACAACAACACTAACCCCCAACCACAAACAACACTAACACCCTAACAACAAAAACTACTAAACCCCAACAAGAAACAACCCTAAACCCCTAACAACAAACAATCCTAACCCCCTAACAGCCAACAACTCTCACCCCCTAACCACAAACAACACTAACACCCTAACCACAAACAACACTAACACCCTAACAACAAAAACTACTAAACCCCAAAAAGAAACAACCCTAAACCCCTAACAAAAACACTAACCCCCTAACAACAAACAACACTAAACACCTAACAAGAAACTAACCTAACCCCGTAACAACAAACAACCCTAACCTCCTAACAACAAACAACCTTAAACCCCTAACAAAAAACAACACTAAACCTCTAACAACAAACAACGCTAACACCCTAACAACAAAAAACACTAAACCCCAACAAGAAACAAGACTAAACCCCTAAAAACAAACACTAACCCCCTAACAACAAACAACACTAAACCCCTAACAAGAAACTAACCTAACCCTGTAACAACAAACAACCCTATCCTCCTAACAACAAACAACCCTAACCCCCTAACAAACAACAACACTAACCCCCTAACCACAAACAACACTAATACCCTAACAACAAAAACTACTAAACCCCAACAAGAAACAACCCTAAACCCCTAACAACAAACACTAACCCCCTAACAACAAACAACACTAAACCCCTAACAAGAAACTAACCTAACCCCGTAACAACAAACAACCCTAACCTCCTAACAACAAACAACCTTAAACCCCTAACAACAAACAACCCTAAACCCCTAACAACAAACAACACTAACACCCTAACAACAAAAACCACTAAACCCCAAGAAACAACACTAAACCCCTAACAACAAACACTAACCCCCTAACAACAAACAACACTAAACCCCTAACAAGAAACTAACCTAACCCTGTAACAACAAACAGCCCTAACCTAACAACAAACCACCTTAACCCCCTAACAACAAACAACCCTAAACCCCTAACAACAAACAATCCTAACCCCCTAACAACCAACAACTCTCACCCCCTAACCACAAACAACACTAACACCCTAACCACAAACAACACTAACCCTGTAAGAACAAACAGCACTAACCCCCTAACCACAAACAACACTTACACCCTAACAACAAAAACTACTAAACCCCAAAAAGAAACAACCCTAAACACCTAACAACAAACACTAACCCCCTAACAACAAACAACACTAAACCCCTAACAAGAAACTAACCTAACCCCGTAAAAACAAACAACCCTAACCTCCTAACAACAAACAACCTTAAACCCCTAACAACAAACAACCCTAAACCCCTAACAACAAACAACACTAACACCCTAACAACAAAAAACACTAAACCCCTAACAAGAAACAACACTAAACCCCTAACAACAAACACTAACCCCATAACAACAAACAACACTAAACCCTTAACAAGAAACTAACCTAACCCTGTAACAAAAAACAACCCTAACCTCCTAACAACAAACAACCTTAACCCCCTAACGACAAACAATCCTAACCCTCTAACAACCAACAACGCTCACCCCCTAACCACAAACAACACTAACACCCTAACCACAAACAACACTAACCCCGTAAGAACAAACAACACTAACCCCCTAACAACAAACAACACTAACACCCTAACAACAAAAACTACTAAACCCCAACAAGAAACAACCCTAAACCCCTAACAACAAACACTAACCCCCTAACAACAAGCAACACTAAACCCCTAACAAGAAACTAACCTAACCCTGTAAAAACAAACAACCCTAAACTCCTAACAACAAACAACACTAAGCCCCTAACAAACAACAACACTAACCCCCTAACCACAAACAACACTGACACCCTAACAACAAAAACTACTAAACCCCAACAAGAAACAACCCTAAACCCCTAACAACAAACACTAACCCCCTAACAACAAACAACACTAAACCCCTAACAAGAAACTAACCTAACCCCGTAACAACAAACAACCCTAACCTCCTAACAGCAAACAACCTTAAACCCCTAACAACAAACAACCCTAAACCCCTAACAACAATCAACACTAACACCCTAACAACAAAAACCACTAAACCCCTACAAGAAACAACACTAAACCCCTAACAAGAAACACTAACCCCCTAACAACAAACAACACTAAACCCCAACAAGAAACTAACCTAACCCCGTAACAACAAACAACCCTAACCTCCTAACAACAAACAACCTTAAACCCCTAACAACAAACAACCCTAAACCCCTAACAACAAACAACACTAAGACCCTAACAACAAAAACCACTAAACCCCAACAAGAAACAACACTAAACACCTAACAACAAACACTAACCCCCTAACAACAAACAACACTAAACCCCTAACAAGAAACTAACCTAACCCTGTAACAAAAAACAACCCTAACCTCCTAACAACAAACAACCTTAACCCCCTAACAACAAACAATCCTAACCCTCTAACAACCAACAACGCTCACCCCCTAACCACAAACAACACTAACACCCTAACCACAAACAACACTAACCCCGTAAGAACAAACAACACTAACCTGCTAAAAACAAACAACACTAACACCCTAACAACAAAAACTACTAAACCCCAACAAGAAACAACCCTAAACCCTTAACAACAAACACTAACCCCCTAACAACAAGCAACACTAAACCCCTAACAAAAAACTAACCTAACCCCTTAACAACAAACAACCCTAACCTCCTAACAGCAAACAACCTTAAACCCCTAACAAAAAACAACCCTAAACCCCTAACAACAAACAACACTAACACCCTAACAACAAAAACCAGTAAACCTCAACAAGAAACAACACTAAACCGCTAACAACAAACACTAACCCCCTAACAACAAACAACACTAAACCCCTAACAAGAAACTAACCTAACCCTGTAACAACAAACAGCCCTAACCTCCTAACAACAAACCACCTTAACCCCCTAACAACAAACAACCCTAAACCCCTAACAACAAACAATCCTAACCCCCTAACAACCAACAACTCTCACCCCCTAACCACAAACAACACTAACACCCTAACCACAAAAACACTAACCCCGTAAGAACAAACAACACTAATCCCCTAACAACAAGCAACACTAACCCCCTAACAACAAACAACACTAACACCCTTACAACAAAAACTACTAAACCCCAACAAGAAACAACCCTAAACCCCTAACAACAAACACTAACCCCCTAACAACAAACAGCACTAAACCTCTAACAAGAAACTAACCTAACCCTGTAACAACAAACAACCCTACCCTCCTAACAACAAACAACCTTAAACCCCTAATAACAAACAACCCTAAACCCCTAACAACAAACAACACTAACACCTAACAACAAAAACCACTAAACCCCAACAAGAAACAACCCTATACCCCTAACAACAAACACTAACCCCCTAACAACAAACAACACTAAACCCCTAACAAGAAACTAACCTAACCCTGTAACAACAAACAACCCTAACCTCCTAACAACAAACAACTTTAACCCCCTAACAACAAACAACCCTAAACCCCTAACAACAAACAATCCTAACCCCGTAACAACCAACAACGCACACCCCCTAACCACAAACAACACTAACACCCTAACCACAAACAACACTAACCCCGTAAGAACAAACAACACTAACCCCCTAACAAAAAACAACACTAACACCCTAACAACAAACAATCCTAACCCGCTAACAACCAACACCTCTCACCCCTAACCACAAACAACACTAACACCCTAACCACAAACACCACTAACACCCTAACAACAAAAACTACTAAACTCCAACAAGAAACAACCCTAAACCCCTAACAGCAAACACTAACCCCCTAACAACAAACAACACTAAACCCCTAACAAGAAACTAACCTAACCCCGTAACAACAAACAACCCTAACCTCCTAACAACAAACAACCTTAAACCCCTAACAACAAACAACCCTAAACCCCTAACAACAAACAACACTAACACCCTAACAACAAAAACCACTAAACCCCAACAAGAAACAACACTAAACCCCTAACAACAAACACTAACCCCCTAACAACAAACAACACTAAACCCCTAACAAGAAACTAACCTAACCCTGTAACAACAAACAGCCCTAACCTCCTAACAACAAACCACCTTAACCCCCTAACAACAAACAACCCTAAACCCCTAACAACAAACAATCCTAACCCCCTAACAACCAACAACTCTCACCCCCTAACCACAAACAACACTAAAACCCTAACCACAAACAACACTAACCCCGTAAGAACAAACAACACTAACCCCCTAACAACAAACAACCTTAAACCCCTAACAACAAACAACACTAAACCTCTAACAACAAACAACACTAACACCCTAACAACAAAAACCACTAAACCCCAACAAGAAACAACCCTAAACCCCTAACAACAAACACTAACCCCCTAACAACAAACAACACCAAACCCCTAACAAGAAACTAACCTAATCCCGTAACAACAAACAACCCTAACCTCCTAACAACAAACAACCTTAAACCCCTAACAACAAACAACCCTAAACCCCTAACAACAAACAACACTAACACCCTAACAATAAAAACCACTAAACCCCAACAAGAAACAACACTAAACCCCTAACAACAAACACTAACCCCCTAACAACAAACAACACTAAACCCCTAACAAGAAACTAACCTAACCCTGTAAAAACAAACAACCCTAACCTCCTAACAACAAACAACCCTAACCCCCTAACAAACAACAACAATAACCCCCTATCCACAAACAACACTAACACCCTAACAACAAAAACTACTAAACCCCAACAAGAAACAACCCTAAACCCGTAACAACAAACACTAACCCCCTAACAACAAACAACACTAAACCTCTAACAAGAAACTAACCTAACCCTGTAACAACAAACCTTCCTAACCTCCTAACAACAAACAACCTTAACCCCCTAACAACAAACAACCCTAAACCCCTAACAACAAACAACACTAACACCCTAACAACAAAAAACACTAAACCCCAACAAGAAACAACACTAAACCCCTAACAACAAACACTAACCCCCTAACAACAAACAACACTAAACCCCTAACAAGAAACTAACCTAACCCTGTAAAAACAAACAACCCTAACCTCCTAACAACAAACAACCCTAAGCCCCTAATAAACAACAACACTAACCCCCAACCACAAACAACACTAACACCCTAACAACAAAAACTACTAAACCCCAACAAGAAACAACCCTAAACCCCTAACAACAAACACTAACCCCCTAACAACAAACAACACTAAACCCCTAACAAGAAACTACCCTAACCCCGTAACAACAAACAACCCTAACCTCCTAACAACAAACAACCTTAAACCCCTAACAACAAACAACCCTAAACCTCTAACAACAAACAACAGTAACACCCTAACAACAAAAAACACTAAACCCCAACAAGAAACAAGACTAAACCCCTAACAACAAACACTAACCCCATAACAACAAACAACACTAAACCCCTAACAAGAAACTAACCTAACCCTGTAACAACAAACAACCCTAACCTCCTAACAACAAACAACCCTAACCCCCTAACAAACAACAACACTAACCCCCTAACCACAAACAACACTAATACCCTAACAACAAAAACTACTAAACCCCAACAAGAAACAACCCTAAACCCCTAACAACAAACACTAACCCCCTAACAACAAACAACACTAAACCCCTAACAAGAAACTAACCTAACCCCGTAACAACAAACAACCCTAACCTCCTAACAACAAACAACCTTAAACCCCTAACAACAAACAACACTAAACCCCTAACAACAAACAACACTAACACCCTAACAACAAAAAACACTAAACCCCAACAAGAAACAACACTAAACCCCTAACAACAAACACTAACCCCCTAACAACAAACAACACTAAACCCTTAACAAGAAACTAACCTAACCCTGTAACAAAAAACAACCCTAACCTCCTAACAACAAACAACCTTAACCCCCTAACAACAAACAATCCTAACCCTCTAACAACCAACAACGCTCACCCCCTAACCACAAACAACACTAACACCCTAACCACAAAAACACTAACCCCGTAAGAACAAACAACACTAACCCCCTAACAACAAACAACCTTAAACCCCTAACAACAAACAACACTAAACCTCTAACAACAAACAACACTAACACCCTAACAACAAAAACCACTAAACCCCAACAAGAAACAACCCTAAACCCCTAACAACAAACACTAACCCCCTAACAACAAACAACACTAAACCCCTAACAAGAAACTAACCTAATCCCGTAACAACAAACAACCCTAACCTCCTAACAACAAACAACCTTAAACCCCTAACAACAAACAACCCTAAACCCCTAACAACAAACAACACTAACACCCTAACAATAAAAACCACTAAACCCCAACAAGAAACAACACTAAACCCCTAACAACAAACACTAACACCCTAACAACAAACAACACTAAACCCCTAACAAGAAACTAACCTAACCCTGTAAAAACAAACAACCCTAACCTCCTAACAACAAACAACCCTAACCCCCTAACAAACAACAACAATAACCCCCTATCCACAAACAACACTAACACCCTAACAACAAAAACTACTAAACCCCAACAAGAAACAACCCTAAACCCGTAACAACAAACACTAACCCCCTAACAACAAACAACACTAAACCTCTAACAAGAAACTAACCTAACCCTGTAACAACAAACCTTCCTAACCTCCTAACAACAAACAACCTTAACCCCCTAACAACAAACAACCCTAAACCCATAACAACAAACAACACTAACACCCTAACAACAAAAAACACTAAACCCCAACAAGAAACAACACTAAACCCCTAACAACAAACACTAACCCCCTAACAACAAACAACACTAAACCCCTAACAAGAAACTAACCTAACCCTGTAAAAACAAACAACCCTAACCTCCTAACAACAAACAACCCTAAGCCCCTAATAAACAACAACACTAACCCCCAACCACAAACAACACTAACACCCTAACAACAAAAACTACTAAACCCCAACAAGAAACAACCCTAAACCCCTAACAACAAACACTAACCCCCTAACAACAAACAACACTAAACCCCTAACAAGAAACTACCCTAACCCCGTAACAACAAACAACCCTAACCTCCTAACAGCAAACAACCTTAAACCCCTAACAACAAACAACCCTAAACCCCTAACAACAAACAACACTAACACCCTAACAACAAAAACCACTAAACCCCAACAAGAAACAACACTAAACCCCTAACAACAAACACTAACCCCCTAACAACAAACAACACTAAACCCCTAACAAGAAACTAACCTAACCACGTAACAACAAACAACCCTAACCTCCTAACAACAAACAACCTTAAACCCCTAACAACAAACAATACTAAGACCCTAACAACAAAAACCACTAAACCCCAACAAGAAACAACACTACACCCCTAACAACAAACACTAACCCTCTAACAACAAACAACACTAAACCCCTAACAAGAAACTAGCCTAACCCTGTAACAACAAACAACCCTAACCTCCTAACAACAAAACACCTTAACCCCCTAACAACAAACAACCCTAAACACCTAACAACAAACAATCCTAACCACCTAACAACCAACAACTCTCACCCTCTAACCACAAACAACACTAACACCCTAACCACAAACAACACTAACACCCTAACAACAAAAACTACTATACCCCAACAAGAAACAACCCTAAACCCCTAACAAAAAACACTAACCCCCTAACAACAAAAAACACTAAACCCCTAACAAGAAACTAACCTAACCCCGTAATAACAAACAACCCTAACCTCCTAACAGCAAACAACCCTAAACCCCTAACAACAAACAATCCTAACCTTCTTACAACAAACAACCCTAACCCCCTAACAAACAACAACACTAACCCCCTAACCACAAACAACACTAACACCCTAACAACAAAAACTACTAAACAACAACAAGAAACAACCCTAAACCCGTAACAACAAACACTAACCCCCTAACAACAAACAACACTAAACCCCTAACAAGAAACTAAACTAACCCCGTAACAACAAACAACCCTAACCTCCTAACAACAAACAACCTTACACCCCTAACAACAAAAAACCCTAAACCCCTAACAACAAACAACACTAACACCCTAACAACAAAAACTACTAAACCCCAACAAGAAACAACACTAAACCCCTAACAACAAACACTAACTCCCTAACAACAAACAACACTAAACCCCTAACAAGAAACTAACCTAACCCTGTAACAACAAAAAGCCCTAACCTCCTAACAACAAACAACCTTAACCCCCTAATAACAAACAACTCTAAACCCCTAACAAGAAACAATTCTAACCCCCTAACAACCAACAACGCTCACCCCCTAACCACAAACAACACTAACACCCTAACCACAAAAACACTAACCCCGTAAGAACAAACAACACTAACCCCCTAACAACAAACAACCTTAAACCCCTAAAAACAAACAACACTAAACCTCTAACAACAAACAACACTAACACCCTAACAACAAAAACCACTAAACCCCAACAAGAAACAACCCTAAACCCCTAACAACAAACACTAACCCTCTAACAACAAACAACACTAAACCCCTAACAAGAAACTAACCTAACCCCGTAACAATAAACAACCCTAACCTCCTAACAACAAACAACCTTAAACCCCTAACAACAAACAACCCTAAACCCCTAACAACAAACAACACTAACACCCTAACAACAAAAACCACTAAACCCCAACAAGAAACAACACTAAACCCCTACCAACAAACACTAACCCCCTAACAACAAACACTAAACCCCTAACAAGAAACTAACCTAACCCTGTAACAACAAACAGCCCTAGCCTCCTAACAACAAACAAAATTAACCCCCTAACAACAAACAACTCTAAACCCCTAACAACAAACAATCCTAACCCCCTAACAACCAACAACGCTCACCCCCTAACCACAAACAACACTAAAACCCTAACCACAAACAACACTAACCCCGTAAGAACAAACAACACTAACGCCCTAACATCAAACAACACTAACACCCTAACAACAAAAAACACTAAACCCAACATAAACAACCCTAAACCCCTAACAACAAACACTAACACCCTAACTACAAACAACACTAACCCCGTAAGAACAAACAACACTACCCCCTAACCACAAACAACACTAACACCCTAACAACAAAAACTACTAAAAACGAACAAGAAACAACCCTAAACCCCTAACAACAAACACTAACACACTAACAACAAACAACACTAAACCCCTAACAAGAAACTAACCTAACCCTGTAACAACAAACAGCCCTAACCTCCTAAAAACAAACAACCTTAACCCCCTAACAACAAACAACCTTAAAAAGCTAACAACAAACAATCCTAACACCCTAACAACCAACAACGTTCACCCCCTAACCACAGAGAGCACTAACACCCTAACCACAAACAACACTAACACCCTAACAACAAAAAACACTAACCCCCTAACAACAAACACCACTAACCCCCTAACAACAATCCTAACAACCTAACAACAAACAACACTAACCCCCTAAAAATAAACTACTCTAAACCCCTAACAACAAACAACCCTAAACCCCTAACAACAAACAACCCTAAACTGCTAACAAACAACAACACTAACCCTCTAACCACAAACAACTCTAACACCCTAACAACAAAAACTGCTAAACCCCAACAAGAAACAACCCTAAACCCCTAACAACAAACACTAACCCGCTAACAAGAAACAACACTAAACCCCTAACAAGAAACTAACCTAACCCCATAACAAACAACCCTACCTCCTAACAACAAACAACCTTAAACCCCTAACAACAAACAAACCTAAACCCCTAACAACAAACAATCCTAACCCCCTAACAACCAACAACTCTCACCCCCTAACCACAAACAACACTAAAACCCTAACCACAAACAACACTAACCCCGTAAGAACAAACAACACTAACCCCCTAACCACAAACAACACTAACACCCTAACAACAAAAACTACTAAACCCCAAAAAGAAACAACCCTAAACCCCTAACAACAAACACTAACGCCCTAACAACAAACAACACTAAACCCCTAACAAGAAACTAACCTAACCCCGTAACAACAAACAACCCTAACCTCCTAACAACAAACAACCTTAAAAACCTAACAACAAACAACCCTAAACCCCTAACAACAAACAACACTAACACCCTAACAACAAAAAACACTAAACCCCAACAAGAAACAACACTAAACCCCTAACAACAAACACTAACCCCCTAACAAACAACACTAAACCCCTAACAAGAAACTAACCTAACCCCGTAACAACAAACAACCCTAACCTCCTAACAACAAACAACCTTAAACCCCTAACAACAAACAACCCTAAACCCCTAACAACAAACAACACTAACACCCTAACAACAAAAAACACTAAACCCCAACAAGAAACAACACTAAACCCCTAACAACAAACACTAACCCCCTAACAACAAACAACACTAAACCCTTAACAAGAAACTAACCTAACCCTGTAACAAAAAACAACCCTAACCTCTTAACAACAAACAACCTTAACCCCCTAACAACAAACAATCCTAACCCTCTAACAACCAACAACGCTCACCCCTAAACCACAAACAACACTAACACCCTAACCACAAACAACACTAACCCCGTAAGAACAAACAACACTAACCCCCTAACAAAAAACAACACTAACACCCTAACAACAAAAACTACTAAACCCCAACAAGAAACAACCCTAAACCCCTAACAACAAACACTAACCCCCTAACAACAAGCAACACTAAATCCCTAACAAGAAACTAACCTAACCCCGTAACAACAAACAACCCTAACCTCCTAACAGCAAACAACCTTAAACCCCTAACAACAAACAACCCTAAACCCCTAACAACAAACAACACTAACACCCTAACAACAAAAAGCACTAAACACCAACAAGAAACAACACTAAACCCCTAACAACAAACACTAACCCCCAACAACAAACAACACTAAACCCCTAACAAGAAACTAACCTAACCCTGTAACAACAAACAGCCCTAACCTCATAACAACAAACCACCTTAACCCCCTAACAACAAACAACCCTAAACCCCTAACAACAAACAATCCTAACCCTCTAACAACCAACCACTCTCACCCCCTAACCACAAACAACACTAACACCCTAACCAAAAACAACACTAACCCCGTAAGAACAAACAACACTAACCCCCTAACAACAAGCAACACTAACACCCTAGCAACAAAAACTACTAAACCCCAAAAAGAAGCAACCCTAAACCCCTAAAAACAAACACTAACCCCCAACAACAAACAACACTAAACCCCTAACAAGAAACTAACCTAACCCCGTAACAACAAACAACCCTAACCTCCTAACAACAAACAACCCTAAACACCTAACAACAAACAAAACTAACACCTAACAACAAAAACCACTAAACCAAAACAAGAAACAACCCTAAACCCCTAACAACAAACACTAACACCCTAACAACAAACAACACTAAACCCCTAACAAGAAACTAACCTAACCCTGTAACAACAAACAACCCTAACCTCTTAACAACAAACAACCTTAACCCCCTAACAACAAACAACCCTAAACCCCTAACAACAAACAATTCTAACCCCCTAACAACCAACAACGCACACCCCCTAACCACAAACAACACTAACACCCTAACCACAAACAACACTAACCCCGTAAGAACAAACAACACTAACCCCCTAACAACAAACAACACTAACACCCTAACAACAAAAACCACTAAACCCCTACAAGAAACAACACTAAACCCCTAACAACAAACACTAACCCCCTAACAACAAACAACACCAAACCCGTAACAAGAAACTAACCTAACCTCGTAACAACAAACAACCCTAACCTCTTAACAACAAACAACCTTAAACCCCTAACAACAGACAACCCTAAACCCCTAACAACAAACAACACTAACACCCTAACAATAAAAACCACTAAACCCCAACAAGAAACAACACTAAACCCCTAACAACAAACACTAACCCCCTAACAACAAACAACACTAAACCCCTAACAAGAAACTAACCTAACCCTGTAAAAACAAACAACCCTAACCTCCTAACAACAAACAACCCTTACCCCCTAACAAACAACAACAATAACCCCCTATCCACAAACAACACTAACACCCTAACAACAAAAACTACTAAACCCTAACAAGAAACAACCCTAAACCCGTAACAACAAACACTAACCCCCTAACAACAAACAACACTAAACCTCTAACAAGAAACTAACCTAACCCTGTAACAACAAACCTCCCTAACCTCCTAACAACAAACAACCTTAACCCCCTAACAACAAAGAACCCTAAACCCCTAACAACAAACAACACTAACACCCTAACAACAAAAAACACTAAACCTCAACAAGAAACAACACTAAACCCCTAACAACAAACACTAACCCCCTAACAACAAACAACACTAAACCCCTAATAAGAAACTAACCTAATCCTGTAACAACAAACAACCCTAACCTCCTAACAACAAACCACCTTAACCCCCTAACAACAAACAACCCTAAACCCCTAACAACAAACAATCCTAACCCCTTAACAACCAACAACTCTCACCCCCTAACCACAAACAACACTAAACCCCAAAAAGAAACAACCCTAAACCCCTAACAACAAACACTAACCCCCTAGCAACAAACCACACTAAACCCCTAACAAGAAACTAACCTAACCCCGTAACAACAAACAACCGTAACCTCCTAACAACAGACAACCTTAAACCCCTAACAACAAACAACCCTAAAGCTCTAACAACAAACAACACTAACACCCTAAGAACAAAAAACACTAAACCCCAACAAGAAACAACACTAAACCCCTAACAACAAACACTAACCCCCTAACAACAAACAACACTAAACCCCTAACAAGAAACTAACCTAACCCCGTAACAACAAACAACCCTAACCTCCTAACAACAAACAACCCTAACCCCCTAACAAATAACAACACTAACCCCCTAACCACAAACAACACTAATACCCTAACAACAAAAACTACTAAACCCCAACAAGAAACAACCCTAAACCCCTAACAACAAACACTAACCCCCTAACAACAAACAACACTAAACCCCTAACAAGAAACTAACCTAACCCCGTAACAACAAACAACCCTAACCTCCTAACAAAAAACAACCTTAAACCCCTAACAACAAACAACCCTAAACCCCTAACAACAAAAAACACTAACACCCTAACAACAAAAACCACTAAACCCCAACAAGAAACAACACTAAACCCCTAACAACAAACACTAACCCCCTAACAACAAACAACACTAAACCCCTAACAAGAAACTAACCTAACCTTGTAACAACAAAAAGCCCTAACCTCCGAACAACAAACCACCTTAACCCCCTAACAACAAACAACCCTAAACCCCTAACAACAAACAATCCTAACCCCCTAACAAACAACAACTCTCACCCCCTAACCACAAACAACACTAACCCCGTAAGAACAAACAACACTAACCCCCTAACCACAAACAACACTAACACCCTAACAACAAAAACTACTAAACCCCAAAAAGAAACAACCCTAAACCCCTAACAACAAACACTAACCCCCTAACAACAAACAACACTAAACCCCTAACAAGAAACTAACCTAACCCCGTAACAACAAACAACCCTAACCTCCTAACAGCAAACAACCTTAAACCCCTAACAACAAACAACCCTAAACCCCTAACAACAAACAACACTAACACCCTAACAACAAAAAGCACTAAACACCAACAAGAAACAACACTAAACCCCTAACAACAAACACTAACCCCCAACAACAAACAACACTAAACCCCTAACAAGAAACTAACCTAACCCTGTAACAACAAACAGCCCTAACCTCATAACAATAAACCACCTTAACCCCCTAACAACAAACAACCCTAAACCCCTAACAACAAACAATCCTAACCCTCTAACAACCAACAACTCTCACCCCCTAACCACAAACAACACTAACACCCTAACCAAAAACAACACTAACCCCGTAAGAACAAACAACACTAACCCCCTAACAACAAGCAACACTAACACCCTAACAACAAAAACTACTAAACCCCAAAAAGAAGCAACCCTAAACCCCTAAAAACAAACACTAACCCCCAACAACAAACAACACTAAACCCCTAACAAGAAACTAACCTAACCCCGTAACAACAAACAACCCTACCCTCCTAACAACAAACAACCCTAAACACCTAACAACAAACAAAACTAACACCTAACAACAAAAACCACTAAACCAAAACAAGAAACAACCCTAAACCCCTAACAACAAACACTAACACCCTAACAACAAACAACACTAAACCCCTAACAAGAAACTAACCTATCCCTGTAACAACAAACAACCCTAACCTCTTAACAACAAACAACTTTACCCCCTAACAACAAACAACCCTAAACCCCTAACAACAAACAATTCTAACCCCCTAACAACCAACAACGCACACCCCCTAACCACAAACAACACTAATACCCTAACAACAAAAATTAATAAACCCCAACAAGAAACAACCCTAAACCCCTAACAACAAACACTAACCCCCTAACAACAAACAACACTAAACCCCTAACAAGAAACTAACCTAACCCCGTAACAACAAACAACCCTAACCTCCTAACAAAAAACAACCTTAAACCCCTAACAACAAACAACCCTAAACCCCTAACAACAAACAACACTAACACCCTAACAACAAAAACCACTAAACCCCAACAAGAAACAACACTAAACCCCTAACAACAAACACTAACCCCCTAACAACAAACAACACTAAACCCCTAACAAGAAACTAACCTAACCTTGTAACAACAAACAGCCCTAACCTCCTAACAACAAACCACCTTAACCCCCTAACAACAAACAACCCTAAACCCCTAACAACAAACAATCCTAACCCCCTAACAAACAACAACTCTCACCCCCTAACCACAAACAACACTAACCCCGTAAGAACAAACGACACTAACCCCCTAACCACAAACAACACTAACACCCTAACAACAAAAACTACTAAACCCCAAAAAGAAACAACCCTAAACCCCTAACAACAAACACTAACCCCCTAACAGCCAACAACACTAAACCCCTAACAAGAAACTAACCTAACCCCGTAACAACAAACAACCCTAACCTCCTAACAGCAAACAACCTTAAACCCCTAACAACAAACAACCCTAAACCCCTAACAACAAACAAAACTAACACCCTAACAACCAACAACTCTCACCCCTAACCACAGACAACACCAACACCCTAACCACAAAAACACTAACCCCGTAAGAACAAACAACACTAACCCCCTAACAACAAGCAACACTAACACCCTAACAACAAAAACTACTAAACCCCAAAAAGAAGCAACCCTAAACACCTAACAACAAACACTAACCCCCTAACAACAAACAACACTAACCCCTAACAAGAAACTAACCTAACCCCGTAAAAACAAACAACCCTACCCTCCTAACAACAAACAACCTTAAACCCCTAACAACAAACAACCCTAAACCCCTAACAACAAACAACACTAACACCTAACAACAAAAACCACTAAACCCCAACAAGAAACAACCCTATACCCCTAACAACAAACACTAACCCCCTAAGAACAAACAACACTAAACCCCTAACAAGAAACTAACCTAACCCTGTAACAACAAACAACCCTAACCTCCTAACAACAAACAACCTTAACCCCCTAACAACAAACAACCCTAAACCCCTAACAACAAACAATCCTAAACCCGTAACAACCAACAACGCACACCCCCTAACCACAAACAACACTAACACCCTAACCACAATCAACACTAACCCCGTAAGAACAAACAACACTAACCCCCTAACAAAAAACAACACTAACACCCTAAGAACAAACAACACTAACACCCTAACAAAAAAACTACTAAACCCCAACAAGAAACAACCCTAAACCCCTAACAACAAACACTAACCCCCTAACAACAAACAACAGTAAACCCCTAACAAGAAACTAACCTAACCCCGTAAAAACAAACAACCCTAACCTCCTAACAACAAACAACCTTAAACCCCTAACAACAAACAACCCTAAACCCCTAACAACAAACAACACTAACACCCTAACAGCAAAAACCACTAAACCCCAACAAGAAACAACACTAAACCCCTAACAACAAACACTAGCCCCCTAACAACAAAAAACACTAAACCCCTAACAAGAAACTAACCTAACCCCGTAACAACAAACAGCCCTAACCTCCTAACAACAAACCACCTTAACCCCCTAACAAGAAACAACCCTAAACCCCTAACAACAAACAATCCTAACCCGGTAACAACCAAAAACTCTCACCCCCTAACCACAAACAACACTAACACCCTAACCACAAACAACACTAACCCCGTAGGAACAAACAACACTAACCCCCTAACCACAAACAACACTAACACCCTAACAACAAAAACTACTAAACCCCAACAAGAAACAACCCTAAACCCCTAACAACAAACACTAACCCCCTAACAACAAACAACACTAAATCCCTAACAAGAAACTAACCTATCCCCGTAACAACAAACAATCCTAACGTCCTAACAACAAACAACCTTAAACCCCTAACAACAAACAACCCTAAACCCCTAACAACAAACAACACTAACACCCTAACAACAAAAAACACTAAACCCAACAAGAAACAACCCTAAACCCCTAACAACAAACACTAACCCCCTAACAACAAACAACACTAAACCCCTAACAAGAAACTAACCTAACCCCGTAACAACAAACAACCCTAACCTCCTAACAACAAACAAACTTAAACCCCTAACAACAAACAACCCTAAACCCCTAACAACAAATAACACTAACACCCTAACAACAAAAACCACTAAACCCCAAAAAGAAACAACACTAAACCCCTAACAACAAACACTAACCCCCTAACAACAAACAACACTAAACCCCTAACAAGAAACTAACCTAACTCTGTAACAACAAACAACCCTAACCTCCTAACAACAAACAACCCTAACCCCCTAACAAATAACAACACTAACCCCCTAACCACAAACAACACTAATACCCTAACAACAAAAACTACTAAACCCCAACAAGAAACAACCCTAAACCCCTAACAACAAACACTAACCCCCTAACAACAAACAACACTAAACCCCTAACAAGAAACTAACCTAACCCCGTAACAACAAACAACCCTAACCTCCTAACAAAAAACAACCTTAAACCCCTAACAACAAACAACCCTAAACCCCTAACAACAAACAACACTAACACCCTAACAACAAAAACCACTAAACCCCAACAAGAAACAACACTAAACCCCTAACAACAAACACTAACCCCCTAACAACAAACAACACTAAACCCCTAACAAGAAACTAACCTAACCTTGTAACAACAAACAGCCCTAACCTCCTAACAACAAACCACCTTAACCCCCTAACAACAAACAACCCTAAACCCCTAACAACAAACAATCCTAACCCCCTAACAAACAACAACTCTCACCCCCTAACCACAAACAACACTAACCCCGTAAGAACAAACAACACTAACCCCCTAACCACAAACAACACTAACACCCTAACAACAAAAACTACTAAACCCCAAAAAGAAACAACCCTAAACCCCTAACAACAAACACTAACCCCCTAACAACAAACAACACTAAACCCCTAACAAGAAACTAACCTAACCCCGTAACAACAAACAACCCTAACCTCCTAACAGCAAACAACCTTAAACCCCTAACAACAAACAACCCTAAACCCCTAACAACAAACAACACTAACACCCTAACAACAAAAACCACTAAACCCCAACAAGAAACAACACTAAAATCCTAACAACAAACACTAACCCCCTAACAACAAACAACACTAAACCCCTAACAAGAAACTAACCTAACCCTGTAACAACAAACAGCCCTAACCTCCTAACAACAAACCACCTTAACCCCCTAACAACAAACAACCCTAAACCCCTAACAACAAACAATCCTAACCCTCTAACAACCAACAACTCTCACCCCCTAACCACAGACAACACCAACACCCTAACCACAAAAACACTAACCCCGTAAGAACAAACAACACTAACCCCCTAACAACAAGCAACACTAACACCCTAACAACAAAAACTACTAAACCCCAAAAAGAAGCAACCCTAAACACCTAACAACAAACACTAACCCCCTAACAACAAACAACACTAAACCCCTAACAAGAAACTAACCTAACCCCGTAAAAACAAACAACCCTACCCTCCTAACAACAAACAACCTTAAACCCCTAACAACAAACAACCCTAAACCCCTAACAACAAACAACACTAACACCTAACAACAAAAACCACTAAACCCCAACACGAAACAACCCTATACCCCTAACAACAAACACTAACCCCCTAAGAACAAACAACACTAAACCCCTAACAAGAAACTAACCTAACCCTGTAACAACAAACAACCCTAACCTCCTAACAACAAACAACCTTAACCCCCTAACAACAAACAACCCTAAACCCCTAACAACAAACAATCCTAAACCCGTAACAACCAACAACGCACACCCCCTAACCACAAACAACACTAACACCCTAACCACAATGAACACTAACCCCGTAAGAACAAACAACACTAACCCCCTAACAAAAAACAACACTAACACCCTAAGAACAAACAACACTAACACCCTAACAAAAAAACTACTAAACCCCAACAAGAAACAACCCTAAACCCCTAACAACAAACACTAACCCCCTAACAACAAACAACAGTAAACCCCTAACAAGAAACTAACCTAACCCCGTAACAACAAACAACCCTAACCTCCTAACAACAAACAACCTTAAACCCCTAACAACAAACAACCCTAAACCCCTAACAACAAACAACACTAACACCCTAACAGCAAAAACCACTAAACCCCAACAAGAAACAACACTAAACCCCTAACAACAAACACTAGCCCCCTAACAACAAAAAACACTAAACCCCTAACAAGAAACTAACCTAACCCCGTAACAACAAACAGCCCTAACCTCCTAACAACAAACCACCTTAACCCCCTAACAAGAAACAACCCTAAACCCCTAACAACAAACAATCCTAACCCGGTAACAACCAAAAACTCTCACCCCCTAACCACAAACAACACTAACACCCTAACCACAAACAACACTAACCCCGTAAGAACAAACAACACTAACCCCCTAACCACAAACAACACTAACACCCTAACAACAAAAACTACTAAACCCCAACAAGAAACAACCCTAAACCCCTAACAACAAACACTAACCCCCTAACAACAAACAACACTAAATCCCTAACAAGAAACTAACCTATCCCCGTAACAACAAACAATCCTAACGTCCTAACAACAAACAACCTTAAACCCCTAACAACAAACAACCCTAAACCCCTAACAACAAACAACACTAACACCCTAACAACAAAAAACACGAAACCCAACAAGAAACAACCCTAAACCCCTAACAACAAACACTAACCCCCTAACAACAAACAACACTAAACCCCTAACAAGAAACTAACCTAACCCCGTAACAACAAACAACCCTAAACTCCTAACAACAAACAAACTTAAACCCCTAACAACAAACAACCCTAAACCCCTAACAACAAATAACACTAACACCCTAACAACAAAAACCACTAAACCCCAACAAGAAACAACACTAAACCCTAACAACAAACACTAACCCCCTAACAACAAACAACACTAAACCCCTAACAAGAAACTAACCTAACCCTGTAACAACAAACAACCCTAACCTCCTAACAACAAACAACCCTAACCGTCTAACAAACAATAACACTAACTCCCTAACCACAAACAACACTAACACCCTAGCAACAAAAACTACTAAACCCCAACAAGAAACAACACTAAACCCCTAACAACAAACACTAACCCCCTAACAACAAACAACACTAAACCCCTAACAAAAAACAACACTAACACCCTAACAACAAAAACTACTAAACCCCAACAAGAAACAACCCTAAACCCCTAAATAGAAACAACACTAACCACCTAACAACAACCCTAACCCCCTAACAACAAACAACCCTAACCCCCAACAACAAACTACTCTAACCCACTAACAGCAAACAACCCTAAGCCCCTAACAACAAAGAACCCTAACTGTCTAACAAGAAACAACACTAGCCCCCTAACAACAAAAAACACTAAACCCCTAACAACAAACACCACTAACCCCCTAACAACAATCCTAACAACCTAACAACAAACAACACTAACCCCCTAAAAATAAACTACTCTAAACCCCTAACAACAAACAACCCTGTCCCCCTAACAACAAACAACCCTAAACCCCTAACAACAAACAACCCTATCCTTCTAACAGCAAACAACCCTAACCCCCAAAAAACAACAACACTAACCCCCTAACCAAAAACAACACTAACACCCTAACAACAAAAACTACTAAACCCCAACAAGAAACAACCCTAAACCCCTAACAACAAACACTAACCCCCTAACAACAAACAACACTAAACCCCTAACAAGAAACTAACCTAACCCCGTAACAACAAACAACCCTAACCTCCTAACAACAAACAACCTGAAACCCCTAACAACAAACAACCCTAAACCCCTAACAACAAACAACAGTAACACCCTAACAGCAAAAACCACTAAACCCCAACAAGAAACAACACTAAACCCCTAACAACAAACACTAGCCCCCTAACAACAAAAAACACTAAACCCCTAACAAGAAACTAACCTAACCCTGTAACAACAAACAGCCCTAACCTCCTAACAACAAACCACCTTAACCCCCTAACAAGAAACAACCCTAAACCCCTAACAACAAACAATCCTAACCCGGTAACAACCAAAAACTCTCACCCCCTAACCACAAACAACACTAACACCCTAACCACAAACAACACTAACCCCATAAGAACAAACAACACTAACCCCCTAACCACAAACAACACTAACACCCTAACAACAAAAACTACTAAACCCCAACAAGAAACAACCCTAAACCCCTAACAACAAACACTAACCCCCTAACAACAAACAACACTAAATCCCTAACAAGAAACTAACCTATCCCCGTAACAACAAACAATCCTAACGTCCTAACAACAAACAACCTTAAACCCCTAACAACAAACAACCCTAAACCCCTAACAACAAACAACACTAACACCCTAACAACAAAAAACACTAAACCCAACAAGAAACAACCCTAAACCCCTAACAACAAACACTAACCCCCTAACAACAAACAACACTAAACCCCTAACAAGAAACTAACCTAACCCTGTAACAACAAACAACCCTAACCTCCTAACAACAAACAAACTTAAACCCCTAACAACAAACAACCCTAAACCCCTAACAACAAATAACACTAACACCCTAACAACAAAAACCACTAAACCCCAACAAGAAACAACACTAAACCCTAACAACAAACACTAACCCCCTAACAACAAACAACACTAAACCCCTAACAAGAAACTAACCTAACCCTGTAACAACAAACAACCCTAACCTCCTAACAACAAACAACCCTAACCGTCTAACAAACAATAACACTAACTCCCTAACCACAAACAACACTAACACCCTAGCAACAAAAACTACTAAACCCCAACAAGAAACAACACTAAACCCCTAACAACAAACACTAACCCCCTAACAACAAACAACACTAAACCCCTAACAAAAAACAACACTAACACCCTAACAACAAAAACTACTAAACCCCAACAAGAAACAACCCTAAACCCCTAAATAGAAACAACACTAACCACCTAACAACAACCCTAACCCCCTAACAACAAACAACCCTAACCCCCAACAACAAACTACTCTAACCCACTAACAACAAACAACCCTAAGCCCCTAACAACAAAGAACCCTAACTGTCTAACAAGAAACAACACTAGCCCCCTAACAACAAAAAACACTAAACCCCTAACAACAAACACCACTAACCCCCTAACAACAATCCTAACAACCTAACAACAAACAACACTAACCCCCTAAAAATAAACTACTCTAAACCCCTAACAACAAACAACCCTATCCCCCTAACAACAAACAACCCTAAACCCCTAACAACAAACAACCCTATCCTTCTAACAGCAAACAACCCTAACCCCCAAAAAACAACAACACTAACCCCCTAACCAAAAACAACACTAACACCCTAACAACAAAAACTACTAAACCCCAACAAGAAACAACCCTAAACCCCTAACAACAAACACTAACCCCCTAACAACAAACAACACTAATCCCCTAACAAGAAACTAACCTAACCCCGTAACAACAAACAACCCTAACTTCCTAACAACAAACAACCTTAAACTCCTAACAACAAACAACCCTAAACTCCTAACAATAAACAACACTAACACCCTAACAACAAAAACCACTAAACCCCAACAAGAAACAACACTAAACCCCTAACAACAAACACTAACCCCCTAACAACAAACAACCCTAAACCCCTAAGAACAAACAATCCTAACCCCCTAACAACCAACAACGCTCACGCCCTAACCACAAACAACACTAACACCCTAACCACAAACAACACTAACCCCGTAAGAACAAACAATGCTAACTCCCTAACCACGAACAACACTAACACCCTAACAACGAAAACTACTAAACCCCAACAAGAAACAACCCTAAACCCCTAACAACAAACACTAACCCCCTAACAACAAACAACACTAAACCCCTAACAAGAAACTAACCTAACCCCGTAACAACAAACAACCCTAACCTCCTAACAACAAACAACCTTAAACCCCTAAAAACAAACAACCCTAAACCCCTAACAACAAACAACACTAACACCCTAACAACAAAAAACACTAAACCCCAACAAGAAACAACACTAAAACCCTAACAACAAACACTAACCCCCTAACAACAAACAACACTAAACCCCTAACAAGAAACTAACCTAACCCTGTAACAATAAACAACCCTAACCTCCTAACAACAAACAACCTTAACCCCTTAACAACAAACAACCCTAAACCCCTAACAACAAACATTCCTAACCCCCTAACAACCAACAACGCTCACCCCCTGACCACAAACAACACTAACACCCTAACCACAAACAACACTAACCCCGTAAGAACAAACAACACTAACCCCCTAACAACAAACAACACTAACACCCTAACAACAAAAACCACTAAAGCCCAACAAGAAACAACCCTAAACCCCCAAATACAAACAACACTAACCCCCAAACCACAAACAACACTAACACCCTAACAACAAAAACCACTAAACCTCAACAGGAAACAACCCGAAACCCCTAAATAGAAACAACACTAACCACCTAACAACAACCCTAAACCCCTAACAACAAACAACCCTAACCCCCAACAACAATCTACTCTAACCCACTAACAACAAACAACCCTAAGCCCCTAAAAACAAAGAACCCTAACTCTCTAACAAGAAACAACCCTAACCCCCTAACAACAAAAAACACTAACCCCCTAACAACAAACACCACTAACCCCCTAACAACAATCCTAACAACCTAACAACAAACAACACTAACCCCCTAAAAATCAACAACTCTAAACCCCTAACAACAAACAACCCTACCCCCTAGCAACAAACAACCCTAAAACCCAAACAACAAAAAACCCTAACCTTCTAACAACAAACAACCCTAACCCACTAACAAACAACAACACTAACCCCCTAACCACAAACAACACTAACACCCTAACAACAAAAACTACTAAACCCCAACAAGAAACAACCCTAAACCCCTAACAACAAACACTAACCCCCTAACAACAAAAACAACACTAAACCCCTAACAAGAAACTAACCTAACCCCGTAACAACAAACAACCCTAACCTCCTAACAACAAACAACCTCAAACCCCTAACAACAAACAACCCTAAACCCCTAACAACAAACAACACTAACACCCTAACAACAAAAACCACTAAACCCCAACAAGAAACAACACTAAACCCCTAACAACAAACACTAACCCCCTAACAACAAACAACACTAAACCCCTAACAAGAAACTAACCTAACCCTGTAACAACAAACAACCCTATCCTCCTAAAAACAAACAACCCTAACCCCGTAACAAACAAAAACACTAACCCCCAACCACAAACAACACTAACACCCTAACAACAAAAACTACTAAACCCCAACAAGAAACAACCCTAAACCCCTAACAACAAACAATCCTAACCCCCTAACAACCAACAACGCTCACCCCCTGACCACAAACAACACTAACACCCTAACCACAAACAACACTAACCCCGTAAGAACAAACAACACTAACCCCTTAACAACAAACAACACTAACACCCTAACAACAAAAACCACTAAAGCCCAACAAGAAACAACCCTAAACCCCTAAATACAAACAACACTAACCCCCTAACCACAAACAACACTAACACCCTAACAACAAAAACCACTAAACCTCAAAAAGAAACAACCCGAAACCCCTAAATAGAAACAACACTAACCACCTAACAACAACCCTAATCCCCTAACAACAAACAACCCTAACCCCCAACAACAAACTACTCTAACCCTCTAACAACAAACAACCCTAAGCCCCTAACAACAAAGAACCCTAACTCTCTAACAAGAAACAACACTAGCCCCCTAACAACAAAAAACACTAAACCCCTAACAACAAACACCACTAACCCCCTAACAACAATCCTAACAACCTAACAACAAACAACACTAACCCCCTAAAAATAAACTACTCTAAACCCCTAACAACAAACAACCCTATCCCCCTAACAACAAACAACCCTAAACCCCTAACAACAAACAAACCTAACCTTCTAACAGCAAACAACCCTAACCCCCAACAAACAACAACACTAACCCCCTAACCACAAACAACACTAACACCCTAACAACAAAAACTACTAAACCCCAACAAGAAACAACACTAAACCCCTAACAACAAACACTAACCCCCTAACAACAAACAACACTAAACCCCTAACAAGAAACTAACCTAACCCCGTAACAACAAACAACCCTAACCTCCTAACAACAAACAACCTTAACCCCCTAACAGCAAACAACCCTAAATCCCTAACAACAAACAATCCTAACCCCCTAACAACCAACAACGCTCACCCCCTAACCACAAAAAGCACTAACACCCTAACCACAAACAACACTAACCCCGTAAGAACAAACAACACTACCCCCTAACAACAAACAACACTAACACCCTAACAACAAAAACTACTAAAACCCAACAAGCAACAACCCTAAACCCCTAACAAGAAACACTAACCCCCTAACAAAAAACAACTCTAAACACCTAACAAGAAACTAACCTAACCCCGTAACAACAAACAACCCTAACCTCCTAACAACAAACAACCTTAAACCCCTAACAACAAACAACCCTAAACCCCTAACAACAAACAACACTAACACCCTAACAACAAAAACCACTAAACTCCAACAAGAAACAACACTGAACCCCTAACAACAAACACTAACCCCCTAACAACAAACACTAAACCCCTAACAAGAAACTAACCTAACCTTGTAACAACAAACAACCCTAACCTCCTAACAACAAACAACCTTAAAACCCTAACAACAAACAACCCTAAACCCCTAACAACAAACAATCCTAACCCCCTAACAACCAACAACACTCACCACCTAACCACAAAATACACTAACACCCTAACCACAAACAACACTTACCCCGTAAGAACAAACAACACTAACCCCCTAACGACAAACAACACTAACACCCTAACAACAAAAACTACTATACCCCAACAAGAAACAACCCTAAACCCCTAACAACAAACACTAACCCCCTAACAACAAAAAACACTAAACCCCTAACAAGAAACTAACCTAACCCCGTAACAACAAACAACCCTAACCTCCTAACAACAAACAACCTTAAACCCCTAACAACAAACAACCCTAAACCCCTAACAATAAACAACACTAACACCCTAACAACAAAAACCACTAAACCCCAACAAGAAACAACACTAAACCCCTAACAACAAACACTAACCCCCTAACAACAAACAACACTAAACCCCTAAGAAGAAACTAACCTAACCCTGTAACAACAAAAAGCCCTAACCTCCTAACAACAAACAACCTTAACCCCCTAATAACAAACAACTCTAAACCCCTAACAAGAAACAATTCTAACCCCCTAACAACCAACAACGCTCACCCCCTAACCATAAACAACACTAACACCCGAACCACAAAAACACTAACCCCGTAAGAACAAACAACACTAACCCCCTAACAACAAACAACCTTAAACCCCTAACAACAAACAACACTAAACCCCTAACAACAAACAACACTAACACCCTAACAACAAAAACCACTAAACTCCAACAAGAAACAACACTGAACCCCTAACAACAAACACTAACCCCCTAACAACAAACAACACTAAACCCCTAACAAGAAACTAACCTAACCCTGTAAGAACAAACAACGCTAACCTTCTAACAACAAACAACCTTAACCCCCTAACAACAAACAACCCTAACCTCCTAACAACAAACAACCCTAAGCCCCTAACAAACAACAACACTAACCCCCTAACCACAAACAACACTAACACCCTAACAACAAAAACTACTAAACCCCAACAAGAAACAACCCTAAACCCCTAACAACAAACACTAACCCCCTAACAACAAACAACACTAAACCCCTAACAAGAAACTAACCTAACCCCGTAACAACAAACAACCCTAACCTCCTAACAGCAAACAACCTTAAACCCCTAACAACAAACAACCCTAAACCCCTAACAACAAACAACACTAACACCCTAACAACAAAAACCACTAAACCCCAACAAGAAACAACACTAAACCCCTAACAACAAACACTAACCCCCTAACAACAAACAACACTAAACCCCTAACAAGAAACTAACCTAACCCTGTAACAACAAACAACCCTAACCTCCTAACAACAAACAAATCTAACCGTCTAAAAAACAACAACACTAACTCCCTAACCACAAACAACACTAACACCCTAGCAACAAAAACTACTAAACCCCAACAAGAAACAACACTAAACCCCTAACAACAAACACTAACCCCTAACAACAAACAACACTAAACCCCTAACAAGAAACTAACCTAACCCCGTAACAACAAACAACCCTAACCTCCTAACAACAAACAACCTTAAACCCCTAACAACAAACAACCCTAAACCCCTAACAAGAAACAACACTAACACCCTATCAACAAAAAACACTAAACTCCAATAAGAAACAACACTAAACCCCTAACAACAAACACTAACCCCCTAACAACAAACACTAAACCCCTAACAAGAAACTAACCTAACCTTGTAACAACAAACAACCCTAACCTCCTAACAACAAACAACCTTAAAACCCTAACAACAAACAACCCTAAACCCCTAACAACAAACAATCCTAACCCCCTAACAACCAACAACACTCACCACCTAACCACAAACTACACTAACACCCTAACCACAAACAACACTTACCCCGTAAGAACAAACAACACTAACCCCCTAACGACAAACAACACTAACACCCTAACAACAAAAACTACTATACCCCAACAAGAAACAACCCTAAACCCCTAACAACAAACACTAACCCCCTAACAACAAAAAACACTAAACCCCTAACAAGAAACTAACCTAACCCCGTAACAACAAACAACCCTAACCTCCTAACAACAAACAACCTTAAACCCCTAACAACAAACAACCCTAAACCCCTAACAATAAACAACACTAACACCCTAACAACAAAAACCACTAAACCCCAACAAGAAACAACACTAAACCCCTAACAACAAACACTAACCCCCTAACAACAAACAACACTAAACCCCTAAGAAGAAACTAACCTAACCCTGTAACAACAAAAAGCCCTAACCTCCTAACAACAAACAACCTTAACCCCCTAATAACAAACAACTCTAAACCCCTAACAAGAAACAATTCTAACCCCCTAACAACCAACAACGCTCACCCCCTAACCATAAACAACACTAACACCCTAACCACAAAAACACTAACCCCGTAAGAACAAACAACACTAACCCCCTAACAACAAACAACCTTAAACCCCTAACAACAAACAACACTAAACCCCTAACAATAAACAACACTAACACCCTAACAACAAAAACCACTAAACCCCAACAAGAAACAACACGAAACCCCTAACAACAAACACTAATCCTCTAACAACAAACAACACTAAACCCCTAACAAGAAACTAACCTAACCCTGTAACAAAAAACAACCCTAACCTCCTAACAACAAACAACCCTAACCCCCTAACAAACAACAACACTAACCCCCTAAGAACAAACAACACTAACACCCTAACAAAAAAACTACTAAACCCCAACAAGAAACAACCCTAAACCCCTAACAACAAACACTAACCCCCTAACAACAAACAACACTAAACCCCTAACAAGAAACTAACCTAACCCCGTAACAACAAACAACCCTAACCTCCTAACAACAAACAACCTTAAACCCCTAACAACAAACAACCCTAAACCCCTAACAACAAACAACACTAACACCCTAACAGCAAAAACCACTAAACCCCAACAAGAAACAACACTAAACCCCTAACAACAAACACTAGCCCCCTAACAACAAAAAACACTAAACCCCTAACAAGAAACTAACCTAACCCCGTAAAAACAAACAGCCCTAACCTCCTAACAACAAACCACCTTAACCCCCTAACAAGAAACAACCCTAAACCCCTAACAACAAACAATCCTAACCCGGTAACAACCAAAAACTCTCACCCCCTAACCACAAACAACACTAACACCCTAACCACAAACAACACTAACCCCGTAAGAACAAACAACACTAACCCCCTAACCACAAACAACACTAACACCCTAACAACAAAAACTACTAAACCCCAACAAGAAACAACCCTAAACCCCTAACAACAAACACTAACCCCCTAACAACAAACAACACTAAATCCCTAACAAGAAACTAACCTATCCCCGTAACAACAAACAATCCTAACGTCCTAACAACAAACAACCTTAAACCCCTAACAACAAACAACCCTAAACCCCTAACAACAAACAACACTAACACCCTAACAACAAAAAACACTAAACCCAACAAGAAACAACCCTAAACCCCTAACAACAAACACTAACCCCCTAACAACAAACAACACTAAACCCCTAACAAGAAACTAACCTAACCCCGTAACAACAAACAACCCTAACCTCCTAACAACAAACAACCCTAACCCCCTAACAACAAAAAACACTAAACCCAACAAGAAACAACCCTAACCTCCTAACAACAAACAAACTTAAACCCCTAACAACAAACAACCCTAAACCCCTAACAACAAATAACACTAACACCCTAACAACAAAAACCACTAAACCCCAACAAGAAACAACACTAAACCCTAACAACAAACACTAACCCCCTAACAACAAACAACACTAAACCCCTAACAAGAAACTAACCTAACCCTGTAACAACAAACAACCCTAACCTCCTAACAACAAACAACCCTAACCGTCTAACAAACAATAACACTAACTCCCTAACCACAAACAACACTAACACCCTAGCAACAAAAACTACTAAACCCCAACAAGAAACAACACTAAACCCCTAACAACAAACACTAACCCCCTAACAACAAACAACACTAAACCCCTAACAAAAAACACTAACACCCTAACAACAAAAACTACTAAACCCCAACAAGAAACAACCCTAAACCCCTAAATAGAAACAACACTAACCACCTAACAACAACCCTAACCCCCTAACAACAAACAACCCTAACCCCCAACAACAAACTACTCTAACCCACTAACAGCAAACAACCCTAAGCCCCTAACAACAAAGAACCCTAACTGTCTAACAAGAAACAACACTAGCCCCCTAACAACAAAAAACACTAAACCCCTAACAACAAACACCACTAACCCCCTAACAACAATCCTAACAACCTAACAACAAACAACACTAACCCCCTAAAAATAAACTACTCTAAACCCCTAACAACAAACAACCCTATCCCCCTAACAACAAACAACCCTAAACCCCTAACAACAAACAACCCTATCCTTCTAACAGCAAACAACCCTAACCCCCAAAAAACAACAACACTAACCCCCTAACCAAAAACAACACTAACACCCTAACAACAAAAACTACTAAACCCCAACAAGAAACAACCCTAAACCCCTAACAACAAACACTAACCCCCTAACAACAAACAACACTAAACCCCTAACAAGAAACTAACCTAACCCCGTAACAACAAACAACCCTAACCTCCTAACAACAAACAACCTTAAACCCCTAACAACAAACAACCCTAAACCCCTAACAACAAACAACACTAACACCCTAACAACAAAAACCACTAAACCCCAACAAGAAACAACACTAAACCCCTAACAACAAACACTAGCCCCCTAACAACAAAAAACACTAAACCCCTAACAAGAAACTAACCTAACCCCGTAACAACAAACAGCCCTAACCTCCTAACAACAAACGACCTTAACCCCCTAACAAGAAACAACCCTAAACCCCTAACAACAAACAATCCTAACCCGGTAACAACCAAAAACTCTCACCCCCTAACCACAAACAACACTAACACCCTAACCACAAACAACACTAACCCCGTAAGAACAAACAACACTAACCCCCTAACCACAAACAACACTAACACCCTAACAACAAAAACTACTAAACCCCAACAAGAAACAACCCTAAACCCCTAACAACAAACACTAACCCCCTAACAACAAACAACACTAAATCCCTAACAAGAAACTAACCTATCCCCGTAACAACAAACAATCCTAACGTCCTAACAACAAACAACCTTAAACCCCTAACAACAAACAACCCTAAACCCCTAACAACAAACAACACTAACACCCTAACAACAAAAAACACTAAACCCAACAAGAAACAACCCTAAACCCCTAACAACAAACACTAACCCCCTAACAACAAACAACACTAAACCCCTAACAAGAAACTAACCTAACCCCGTAACAACAAACAACCCTAACCTCCTAACAACAAACAAACTTAAACCCCTAACAACAAACAACCCTAAACCCCTAACAACAAATAACACTAACACCCTAACAACAAAAACCACTAAACCCCAACAAGAAACAACACTAAACCCTAACAACAAACACTAACCCCCTAACAACAAACAACACTAAACCCCTAACAAGAAACTAACCTAACCCTGTAACAACAAACAACCCTAACCTCCTAACAACAAACAACCCTAACCGTCTAACAAACAATAACACTAACTCCCTAACCACAAACAACACTAACACCCTAGCAACAAAAACTACTAAACCCCAACAAGAAACAACACTAAACCCCTAACAACAAACACTAACCCCCTAACAACAAACAACACTAAACCCCTAACAAAAAACAACACTAACACCCTAACAACAAAAACTACTAAACCCCAACAAGAAACAACCCTAAACCCCTAAATAGAAACAACACTAACCACCTAACAACAACCCTAACCCCCTAACAACAAACAACCCTAACCCCCAACAACAAACTACTCTAACCCACTAACAACAAACAACCCTAAGCCCCTAACAACAAAGAACCCTAACTGTCTAACAAGAAACAACACTAGCCCCCTAACAACAAAAAACACTAAACCCCTAACAACAAACACCACTAACCCCATAACAACAATCCTAACAACCTAACAACAAACAACACTAATCCCCTAAAAATAAACTACTCTAAACCCCTAACAACAAACAACCCTATCCCCCTAACAACAAACAACCCTAAACCCCTAACAACAAACAACCCTATCCTTCTAACAGCAAACAACCCTAACCCCCAAAAAACAACAACACTAACCCCCTAACCAAAAACAACACTAACACCCTAACAACAAAAACTACTAAACCCCAACAAGAAACAACCCTAAACCCCTAACAACAAACACTAACCCCCTAACAACAAACAACACTAATCCCCTAACAAGAAACTAACCTAACCCCATAACAACAAACAACCCTAACTTCCTAACAACAAACAACCTTAAACCCCTAACAACAAACAACCCTAAACCCCTAACAATAAACAACACTAACACCCTAACAACAAAAACCACTAAACCCCAACAAGAAACAACACTAAACCCCTAACAACAAACACTAACCCCCTAACAACAAACAACCCTAAACCCCTAAGAACAAACAATCCTAACCCCCTAACAACCAACAACGCTCACGCCCTAACCACAAACAACACTAACACCCTAACCACAAACAACACTAACCCCGTAAGAACAAACAATGCTAACTCCCTAACCACGAACAACACTAACACCCTAACAACGAAAACTACTAAACCCCAACAAGAAACAACCCTAAACCCCTAACAACAAACACTAACCCCCTAACAACAAACAACACTAAACCCCTAACAAGAAACTAACCTAACCCCGTAACAACAAACAACCCTAACCTCCTAACAACAAACAACCTTAAACCCCTAACAACAAACAACCCTAAACCCCTAACAACAAACAACACTAACACCCTAACAACAAAAAACACTAAACCCCAACAAGAAACAACACTAAAACCCTAACAACAAACACTAACCCCCTAACAACAAACAACACTAAACCCCTAACAAGAAACTAATCTAACCCTGTAACAATAAACAACCCTAACCTCCTAACAACAAACAACCTTAACCCCTTAACAACAAACAACCCTAAACCCCTAACAACAAACATTCCTAACCCCCTAACAACCAACAACGCTCACCCCCTGACCACAAACAACACTAACACCCTAACCACAAACAACACTAACCCCGTAAGAACAAACAACACTAACCCCCTAACAACAAACAACACTAACACCCTAACAACAAAAACCACTAAAGCCCAACAAGAAACAACCCTAAACCCCCAAATACAAACAACACTAACCCCCAAACCACAAACAACACTAACACCCTAACAACAAAAACCACTAAACCTCAACAGGAAACAACCCGAAACCCCTAAATAGAAACAACACTAACCACCTAACAACAACCCTAAACCCCTAACAACAAACAACCCTAACCCCCAACAACAATCTACTCTAACCCACTAACAACAAACAACCCTAAGCCCCTAAAAACAAAGAACCCTAACTCTCTAACAAGAAACAACCCTAACCCCCTAACAACAAAAAACACTAACCCCCTAACAACAAACACCACTAACCCCCTAACAACAATCCTAACAACCTAACAACAAACAACACTAACCCCCTAAAAATCAACAACTCTAAACCCCTAACAACAAACAACCCTACCCCCTAGCAACAAACAACCCTAAAACCCAAACAACAAAAAACTCTAACCTTCTAACAACAAACAACCCTAACCCACTAACAAACAACAACACTAACCCCCTAACCACAAACAACACTAACACCCTAACAACAGAAACTACTAAACCCCAACAAGAAACAACCCTAAACCCCTAACAACAAATACTAACCCCCTAACAACAAAAACAACACTAAACCCCTAACAAGAAACTAACCTAACCCCGTAACAACAAACAACCCTAACCTCCTAACAACAAACAACCTCAAACCCCTAACAACAAACAACCCTAAACCCCTAACAACAAACAACACTAACACCCTAACAACAAAAACCACTAAACCCCAAC
This sequence comes from Loxodonta africana, assembly GCF_030014295.1. NCBI lineage: Eukaryota > Metazoa > Chordata > Mammalia > Proboscidea > Elephantidae > Loxodonta > Loxodonta africana. The sequence goes on along the minus strand of NW_026974830.1, from coordinate 1,182,323 downwards.
AAGAAACAACACTAAACCCCTAACAACAAACACTAACCCCCTAACAACAAACAACACTAAACCCCTAACAAGAAACTAACCTAACCCTGTAACAACAAACAACCCTAACCTCCTAAAAACAAACAACCCTAACCCCGTAACAAACAAAAACACTAACCCCCAACCACAAACAACACTAACACCCTAACAACAAAAACTACTAAACCCCAACAAGAAACAACCCTAAACCCCTAACAACAAACAATCCTAACCCCCTAACAACCAACAACGCTCACCCCCTGACCACAAACAACACTAACACCCTAACCACAAACAACACTAACCCCGTAAGAACAAACAACACTAACCCCCTAACAACAAACAACACTAACACCCTAACAACAAAAACCACTAAAGCCCAACAAGAAACAACCCTAAACCCCTAAATACAAACAACACTAACCCCCTAACCACAAACAACACTAACACCCTAACAACAAAAACCACTAAACCTCAAAAAGAAACAACCCGAAACCCCTAAATAGAAACAACACTAACCACCTAACAACAACCCTAATCCCCTAACAACAAACAACCCTAACCCCCAACAACAAACTACTCTAACCCTCTAACAACAAACAACCCTAAGCCCCTAACAACAAAGAACCCTAACTCTCTAACAAGAAACAACACTAGCCCCCTAACAACAAAAAACACTAAACCCCTAACAACAAACACCACTAACCCCCTAACAACAATCCTAACAACCTAACAACAAACAACACTAACCCCCTAAAAATAAACTACTCTAAACCCCTAACAACAAACAACCCTATCCCCCTAACAACAAACAACCCTAAACCCCTAACAACAAACAAACCTAACCTTCTAACAGCAAACAACCCTAACCCCCAACAAACAACAACACTAACCCCCTAACCACAAACAACACTAACACCCTAACAACAAAAACTACTAAACCCCAACAAGAAACAACACTAAACCCCTAACAACAAACACTAACCCCCTAACAACAAACAACACTAAACCCCTAACAAGAAACTAACCTAACCCCGTAACAACAAACAACCCTAACCTCCTAACAACAAACAACCTTAACCCCCTAACAGCAAACAACCCTAAATCCCTAACAACAAACAATCCTAACCCCCTAACAACCAACAACGCTCACCCCCTAACCACAAAAAGCACTAACACCCTAACCACAAACAACACTAACCCCGTAAGAACAAACAACACTACCCCCTAACAACAAACAACACTAACACCCTAACAACAAAAACTACTAAAACCCAACAAGCAACAACCCTAAACCCCTAACAAGAAACACTAACCCCCTAACAAAAAACAACTCTAAACACCTAACAAGAAACTAACCTAACCCCGTAGCAACAAACAACCCTAACCTCCTAACAACAAACAACCTTAAACCCCTAACAACAAACAACCCTAAACCCCTAACAACAAACAACACTAACACCCTAACAACAAAAACCACTAAACTCCAACAAGAAACAACACTGAACCCCTAACAACAAACACTAACCCCCTAACAACAAACAACACTAAACCCCTAACAAGAAACTAACCTAACCCTGTAAGAACAAACAACGCTAACCTTCTAACAACAAACAACCTTAACCCCCTAACAACAAACAACCCTAACCTCCTAACAACAAACAACCCTAAGCCCCTAACAAACAACAACACTAACCCCCTAACCACAAACAACACTAACACCCTAACAACAAAAACTACTAAACCCCAACAAGAAACAACCCTAAACCCCTAACAACAAACACTAACCCCCTAACAACAAACAACACTAAACCCCTAACAAGAAACTAACCTAACCCCGTAACAACAAACAACCCTAACCTCCTAACAGCAAACAACCTTAAACCCCTAACAACAAACAACCCTAAAACCCTAACAACAAACAACACTAACACCCTAACAACAAAAACCACTAAACCCCAAGAAGAAACAACACTAAACCCCTAACAACAAACACTAACCCCCTAACAACAAACAACACTAAACCCCTAACAAGAAACTAACCTAACCCTGTAACAACAAACAACCCTAACCTCCTAACAACAAACAAATCTAACCGTCTAAAAAACAACAACACTAACTCCCTAACCACAAACAACACTAACACCCTAGCAACAAAAACTATTAAACCCCAACAAGAAACAACACTAAACCCCTAACAACAAACACTAACCCCTAACAACAAACAACACTAAACCCCTAACAAGAAACTAACCTAACCCCGTAACAACAAACAACCCTAACCTCCTAACAACAAACAACCTTAAACCCCTAACAACAAACAACCCTAAACCCCTAACAACAAACAACACTAACACCCTATCAACAAAAAACACTAAACTCCAATAAGAAACAACAATAAACCCCTAACAACAAACACTAACCCCCTAACAACAAACACTAAACCCCTAACAAGAAACTAACCTAACCTTGTAACAACAAACAACCCTAACCTCCTAACAACAAACAACCTTAAAACCCTAACAACAAACAACCCTAAACCCCTAACAACAAACAATCCTAACCCCCTAACAACCAACAACACTCACCACCTAACCACAAACTACACTAACACCCTAACCACAAACAACACTTACCCCGTAAGAACAAACAACACTAACCCCCTAACGACAAACAACACTAACACCCTAACAACAAAAACTACTATACCCCAACAAGAAACAACCCTAAACCCCTAACAACAAACACTAACCCCCTAACAACAAAAAACACTAAACCCCTAACAAGAAACTAACCTAACCCCGTAACAACAAACAACCCTAACCTCCTAACAACAAACAACCTTAAAACCCTAACAACAAACAACCCTAAACCCCTAACAATAAACAACACTAACACCCTAACAACAAAAACCACTAAACCCCAACAAGAAACAACACTAAACCCCTAACAACAAACACTAACCCCCTAACAACAAACAACACTAAACCCCTAAGAAGAAACTAACCTAACCCTGTAACATCAAAAAGCCCTAACCTCCTAACAACAAACAACCTTAACCCCCTAATAACAAACAACTCTAAACCCCTAACAAGAAACAATTCTAACCCCCTAACAACCAACAACGCTCACCCCCTAACCATAAACAACACTAACACCCTAACCACAAAAACACTAACCCCGTAAGAACAAACAACACTAACCCCCTAACAACAAACAACCTTAAACCCCTAACAACAAACAACACTAAACCCCTAACAACAAACAACACTAACACCCTAACAACAAAAACCACTAAACCCCAACAAGAAACAACACGAAACCCCTAACAACAAACACTAATCCTCTAACAACAAACAACACTAAACCCCTAACAAGAAACTAACCTAACCCTGTAACAACAAACAACCCTAACCTCCTAACAACAAACAACCCTAACCCCCTAACAAACAACAACACTAACCCCCTAACCACAAACGACACTAACACCCTAACAACAAAAACTACTAAACCCCAACAAGAAGCAAACCTAAACCCCTAACAACAAACACTAACCCCCTAACAACAAACAACACTAAACCCCTAACAAGAAACTAACCTAACCCCGTAACAACAAACAACCCTAACCTCCTAACAACAAACAACCTTAAACCCCTAACAACAAACAACCCTAAACCCCTAACAACAAACAACACTAACACCCTAACAACAAAAACCACTAAACCCCAACAAGAAACAACACTAAACCCCTACCAACAAACACTAACCCACTAACAACAAACACTAAACCCCTAACAAGAAACTAACCTAACCCTGTAACAACAAACAGCCCTAACCTCCTAACAACAAACAAAATTAACCCCCTAACAACAAACAACTCTAAACCCCTAACAACAAACAATCCTTACCCCCTAACAACCAACAACGCTCACCCCCTAACCACAAACAACACTAACACCCTAACCAGAAACAACACTAACCCCGTAAGAACAAACAACACTAACCCCTTAACAACAAACAACACTAACACCCTAACAACAAAAAACACTAAACCCAACAAGAAACAACCCTAAACCCCTAACAACAAACACTAACCCCCTAACAACAAACAACACTAAACCCCTAAGAAGAAACTAACCTAACCCTGTAACAACAAACAACCCTAACCTCCTAACAACAAACAACCCTAACCCCCTAACAAACAACAACTCTCACCCCCTAACCACAAACAACCCTAAACCCCTAACAACAGGCAACACTAACACCCTAACAACAAAAACTACTAAACCCCAAAAAGAAACAACCCTAAACCCCTAACAACAAACACTAACCCCCTAGCAACAAACCACACTAAACCCCTAACAAGAAACTAACCTAACCCCGTAACAACAAACAACCCTAAACTCCTAACAACAAACAACCTTAAACCCCTAACAAAAAACAACACTAAACCTCTAACAACAAACAACGCTAACACCCTAACAACAAAAAACACTAAACCCCAACAAGAAACAAGACTAAACCCCTAAAAACAAACACTAACCCCCTAACAACAAACAACACTAAACCCCTAACAAGAAACTAACCTAACCCTGTAACAACAAACAACCCTATCCTCCTAACAACAAACAACCCTAACCCCCTAACAAACAACAACACTAACCCCCTAACCACAAACAACACTAATACCCTAACAACAAAAACTACTAAACCCCAACAAGAAACAACCCTAAACCCCTAACAACAAACACTAACCCCCTAACAACAAACAACACTAAACCCCTAACAGGAAACTAACCTAACCCCGTAACAACAAACAACCCTAACCTCCTAACAACAAACAACCTTAAACCCCTAACAACAAACAACCCTAAACCCCTAACAACAAACAACACTAACACCCTAACAACAAAAACCACTAAACCCCAAGAAACAACACTAAACCCCTAACAACAAACACTAACCCCCTAACAACAAACAACACTAAACCCCTAACAAGAAACTAATCTAACCCTGTAACAACAAACAGCCCTAACCTCCTAACAACAAACCACCTTAACCCCTTAACAACAAACAACCCTAAACCCCTAACAACAAACAATCCTAACCCCCTAACAACCAACAACTCTCACCCCCTAACCACAAACAACACTAACACCCTAACCACAAACAACACTAACCCCGTAAGAACAAACAACACTAACCCCCTAACCACAAACAACACTAACACCCTAACAACAAAAACTACTAAACCCCAAAAAGAAACAACCCTAAACCCCTAACAACAAACACTAACCCCCTAACAACAAACAACACTAAACCCCTAACAAGAAACTAACCTAACCCCGTAACAACAAACAACCCTAACCTCCTAACAACAAACAACCTTAAACCCCTAACAACAAACAACCCTAAACCCCTAACAACAAACAACACTAACACCCTAACAACAAAAAACACTAAACCCCTAACAAGAAACAACACTAAACCCCTAACAACAAACACTAACCCCATAACAGCAAACAACACTAAACCCTTAACAAGAAACTAACCTAACCCTGTAACAAAAAACAACCCTAACCTCCTAACAACAAACAACCTTAACCCCCTAACGACAAACAATCCTAACCCTCTAACAACCAACAACGCTCACCCCCTAACCACAAACAACACTAACACCCTAACCACAAACAACACTAACCAAGTAAGAACAAACAACACTAACCCCCTAACAACAAACAACACTAACACCCTAACAACAAAAACTACTAAACCCCAATAAGAAACAACCCTAAACCCCTAACAACAAACACTAACCCCTTAACAACAAGCAACACTAAACCCCTAACAAGAAACTAACCTAACCCTGTAAAAACAAACAACCCTAACCTCCTAACAACAAACAACCCTAAGCCCCTAACAAACAACAACACTAACCCCCTAACCACAAACAACACTGACACCCTAACAACAAAAACTACTAAACCCCAACAAGAAACAACCCTAAACCCCTAACAACAAACACTAACCCCCTAACAACAAACAACACTAAACCCCTAACAAGAAACTAACCTAACCCCGTAACAACAAACAACCCTAACCTCCTAACAGCAAACAACCTTAAACCCCTAACAACAAACAACCCTAAAACCCTAACAACAATCAACACTAACACCCTAACAACAAAAACCACTAAACCCCTACAAGAAACAACACTAAACCCCTAACAACAAACACTAACCCCCTAACAACAAACAACACTAAACCCCAACAAGAAACTAACCTAACCCCGTAACAACAAACAACCCTAACCTCCTAACAACAAACAACCTTAAACCCCTAACAACAAACAACCCTAAACCCCTAACAACAAACAACACTAAGACCCTAACAACAAAAACCACTAAACCCCAACAAGAAACAACACTAAACCCCTAACAACAAACACTAACCCCCTAACAACAAACAACACTAAACCCCTAACAAGAAACTAACCTAACCCTGTAACAAAAAACAACCCTAACCTCCTAACAACAAACAACCTTAACCCCCTAACAACAAACAATCCTAACCCTCTAACAACCAACAACGCTCACCCCCTAACCACAAACAACACTAACACCCTAACCACAAACAACACTAACCCCGTAAGAACAAACAACACTAACCTCCTAAAAACAAACAACACTAACACCCTAACAACAAAAACTACTAAACCCCAACAAGAAACAACCCTAAACCCTTAACAACAAACACTAACCCCCTAACAACAAGCAACACTAAACCCCTAACAAAAAACTAACCTAACCCCGTAACAACAAACAACCCTAACCTCCTAACAGCAAACAACCTTAAACCCCTAACAACAAACAACCCTAAACCCCTAAAAACAAACAACACTAACACCCTAACAACAAAAACCACTAAACCCCAACAAGAAACAACACTAAACCCCTAACAACAAACACTAACCCCCTAACAACAAACAACACTAAACCCCTAACAAGAAACTAACCTAACCCTGTAACAACAAACACCCCTAACCTCCTAACAACAAACAAACCTAACCGCCTAACAAACAACAACACTAACTCCCTAACCACAAACAACACTAACACCCTAACAACAAAAACTACTATACCCCAAAAAGAAACAACCCTAAACCCCTAACAACAAACACTAACCCCCTAACAACAAAAAACACTAAACCCCTAACAAGAAACTAACCTAACCCCGTAATAACAAACAACCCTAACCTCCTAACAACAAATAACCCTAAACCCCTAACAACAAACAACCCTAACCTTCTAACAACAAACAACCCTAACCCCCTAACAAACAACAACACTAACCCCCTAACCACAAACAACACTAACACCCTAACAACAAAAACTACTAAACAACAACAAGAAACAACCCTAAACCCCTAACAACAAACACTAACCCCCGAACAGCAAACACTAAACCCCTAACAAGAAACTAACCTAACCCCGTAACAACAAACAACCCTAACCTCCTAACAACAAACAACCTTAAACCCCTAACAACAAACAACCCTAAACCCCTAACAACAAACAACACTAACACCCTAACAACAAAAAACACTAAACCCCTAACAAGAAACAACACTAAACCCCTAACAACAAACACTAACCCCATAACAACAAACAACACTAAACCCCTAACAAGAAACTAACCTAACCCCGTAACAACAAACAACCTTAACCTCCTAACAACAAACAACCGTAAACCCCTAACAACAAACAACCCTAAACCCCTAACAAGAAACTAACCTAACCCTGTAACAACAAACAACCCTAACCTCCTAACAACAAACAAATCTAACCGTCTAAAAAACAACAACACTAACTCCCTAACCACAAACAACACTAACACCCTAGCAACAAAAACTATTAAACCCCAACAAGAAACAACACTAAACCCCTAACAACAAACACTAACCCCTAACAACAAACAACACTAAACCCCTAACAAGAAACTAACCTAACCCCGTAACAACAAACAACCCTAACCTCCTAACAACAAACAACCTTAAACCCCTAACAACAAACAACCCTAAACCCCTAACAACAAACAACACTAACACCCTATCAACAAAAAACACTAAACTCCAATAAGAAACAACAATAAACCCCTAACAACAAACACTAACCCCCTAACAACAAACACTAAACCCCTAACAAGAAACTAACCTAACCTTGTAACAACAAACAACCCTAACCTCCTAACAACAAACAACCTTAAAACCCTAACAACAAACAACCCTAAACCCCTAACAACAAACAATCCTAACCCCCTAACAACCAACAACACTCACCACCTAACCACAAACTACACTAACACCCTAACCACAAACAACACTTACCCCGTAAGAACAAACAACACTAACCCCCTAACGACAAACAACACTAACACCCTAACAACAAAAACTACTATACCCCAACAAGAAACAACCCTAAACCCCTAACAACAAACACTAACCCCCTAACAACAAAAAACACTAAACCCCTAACAAGAAACTAACCTAACCCCGTAACAACAAACAACCCTAACCTCCTAACAACAAACAACCTTAAAACCCTAACAACAAACAACCCTAAACCCCTAACAATAAACAACACTAACACCCTAACAACAAAAACCACTAAACCCCAACAAGAAACAACACTAAACCCCTAACAACAAACACTAACCCCCTAACAACAAACAACACTAAACCCCTAAGAAGAAACTAACCTAACCCTGTAACATCAAAAAGCCCTAACCTCCTAACAACAAACAACCTTAACCCCCTAATAACAAACAACTCTAAACCCCTAACAAGAAACAATTCTAACCCCCTAACAACCAACAACGCTCACCCCCTAACCATAAACAACACTAACACCCTAACCACAAAAACACTAACCCCGTAAGAACAAACAACACTAACCCCCTAACAACAAACAACCTTAAACCCCTAACAACAAACAACACTAAACCCCTAACAACAAACAACACTAACACCCTAACAACAAAAACCACTAAACCCCAACAAGAAACAACACGAAACCCCTAACAACAAACACTAATCCTCTAACAACAAACAACACTAAACCCCTAACAAGAAACTAACCTAACCCTGTAACAACAAACAACCCTAACCTCCTAACAACAAACAACCCTAACCCCCTAACAAACAACAACACTAACCCCCTAACCACAAACGACACTAACACCCTAACAACAAAAACTACTAAACCCCAACAAGAAGCAAACCTAAACCCCTAACAACAAACACTAACCCCCTAACAACAAACAACACTAAACCCCTAACAAGAAACTAACCTAACCCCGTAACAACAAACAACCCTAACCTCCTAACAACAAACAACCTTAAACCCCTAACAACAAACAACCCTAAACCCCTAACAACAAACAACACTAACACCCTAACAACAAAAACCACTAAACCCCAACAAGAAACAACACTAAACCCCTACCAACAAACACTAACCCACTAACAACAAACACTAAACCCCTAACAAGAAACTAACCTAAGCCTGTAACAACAAACAGCCCTAACCTCCTAACAACAAACAAAATTAACCCCCTAACAACAAACAACTCTAAACCCCTAACAACAAACAATCCTTACCCCCTAACAACCAACAACGCTCACCCCCTAACCACAAACAACACTAACACCCTAACCAGAAACAACACTAACCCCGTAAGAACAAACAACACTAACCCCTTAACAACAAACAACACTAACACCCTAACAACAAAAAACACTAAACCCAACAAGAAACAACCCTAAACCCCTAACAACAAACACTAACCCCCTAACAACAAACAACACTAAACCCCTAAGAAGAAACTAACCTAACCCTGTAACAACAAACAACCCTAACCTCCTAACAACAAACAACCCTAACCCCCTAACAAACAACAACTCTCACCCCCTAACCACAAACAACCCTAAACCCCTAACAACAGGCAACACTAACACCCTAACAACAAAAACTACTAAACCCCAAAAAGAAACAACCCTAAACCCCTAACAACAAACACTAACCCCCTAGCAACAAACCACACTAAACCCCTAACAAGAAACTAACCTAACCCCGTAACAACAAACAACCCTAAACTCCTAACAACAAACAACCTTAAACCCCTAACAAAAAACAACACTAAACCTCTAACAACAAACAACGCTAACACCCTAACAACAAAAAACACTAAACCCCAACAAGAAACAAGACTAAACCCCTAAAAACAAACACTAACCCCCTAACAACAAACAACACTAAACCCCTAACAAGAAACTAACCTAACCCTGTAACAACAAACAACCCTATCCTCCTAACAACAAACAACCCTAACCCCCTAACAAACAACAACACTAACCCCCTAACCACAAACAACACTAATACCCTAACAACAAAAACTACTAAACCCCAACAAGAAACAACCCTAAACCCCTAACAACAAACACTAACCCCCTAACAACAAACAACACTAAACCCCTAACAGGAAACTAACCTAACCCCGTAACAACAAACAACCCTAACCTCCTAACAACAAACAACCTTAAACCCCTAACAACAAACAACCCTAAACCCCTAACAACAAACAACACTAACACCCTAACAACAAAAACCACTAAACCCCAAGAAACAACACTAAACCCCTAACAACAAACACTAACCCCCTAACAACAAACAACACTAAACCCCTAACAAGAAACTAACCTAACCCTGTAACAACAAACAGCCCTAACCTCCTAACAACAAACCACCTTAACCCCTTAACAACAAACAACCCTAAACCCCTAACAACAAACAATCCTAACCCCCTAACAACCAACAACTCTCACCCCCTAACCACAAACAACACTAACACCCTAACCACAAACAACACTAACCCCGTAAGAACAAACAACACTAACCCCCTAACCACAAACAACACTAACACCCTAACAACAAAAACTACTAAACCCCAAAAAGAAACAACCCTAAACCCCTAACAACAAACACTAACCCCCTAACAACAAACAACACTAAACCCCTAACAAGAAACTAACCTAACCCCGTAACAACAAACAACCCTAACCTCCTAACAACAAACAACCTTAAACCCCTAACAACAAACAACCCTAAACCCCTAACAACAAACAACACTAACACCCTAACAACAAAAAACACTAAACCCCTAACAAGAAACAACACTAAACCCCTAACAACAAACACTAACCCCATAACAGCAAACAACACTAAACCCTTAACAAGAAACTAACCTAACCCTGTAACAAAAAACAACCCTAACCTCCTAACAACAAACAACCTTAACCCCCTAACGACAAACAATCCTAACCCTCTAACAACCAACAACGCTCACCCCCTAACCACAAACAACACTAACACCCTAACCACAAACAACACTAACCAAGTAAGAACAAACAACACTAACCCCCTAACAACAAACAACACTAACACCCTAACAACAAAAACTACTAAACCCCAATAAGAAACAACCCTAAACCCCTAACAACAAACACTAACCCCTTAACAACAAGCAACACTAAACCCCTAACAAGAAACTAACCTAACCCTGTAAAAACAAACAACCCTAACCTCGTAACAACAAACAACCCTAAGCCCCTAACAAACAACAACACTAACCCCCTAACCACAAACAACACTAACACCCTAACAACAAAAACTACTAAACCCCAACAAGAAACAACCCTAAACCCCTAACAACAAACACTAACCCCCTAACAACAAACAACACTAAACCCCTAACAAGAAACTAACCTAACCCCGTAACAACAAACAACCCTAACCTCCTAACAGCAAACAACCTTAAACCCCTAACAACAAACAACCCTAAACCCCTAACAACAATCAACACTAACACCCTAACAACAAAAACCACTAAACCCCTACAAGAAACAACACTAAACCCCTAACAACAAACACTAACCCCCTAACAACAAACAACACTAAACCCCAACAAGAAACTAACCTAACCCCGTAACAACAAACAACCCTAACCTCCTAACAACAAACAACCTTAAACCCCTAACAACAAACAACCCTAAACCCCTAACAACAAACAACACTAAGACCCTAACAACAAAAACCACTAAACCCCAACAAGAAACAACACTAAACCCCTAACAACAAACACTAACCCCCTAACAACAAACAACACTAAACCCCTAACAAGAAACTAACCTAACCCTGTAACAAAAAACAACCCTAACCTCCTAACAACAAACAACCTTAACCCCCTAACAACAAACAATCCTAACCCTCTAACAACCAACAACGCTCACCCCCTAACCACAAACAACACTAACACCCTAACCACAAACAACACTAACCCCGTAAGAACAAACAACACTAACCTCCTAAAAACAAACAACACTAACACCCTAACAACAAAAACTACTAAACCCCAACAAGAAACAACCCTAAACCCTTAACAACAAACACTAACCCCCTAACAACAAGCAACACTAAACCCCTAACAAAAAACTAACCTAACCCCGTAACAACAAACAACCCTAACCTCCTAACAGCAAACAACCTTAAACCCCTAACAACAAACAACCCTAAACCCCTAAAAACAAACAACACTAACACCCTAACAACAAAAACCACTAAACCCCAACAAGAAACAACACTAAACCCCTAACAACAAACACTAACCCCCTAACAACAAACAACACTAAACCCCTAACAAGAAACTAACCTAACCCTGTAACAACAAACACCCCTAACCTCCTAACAACAAACAAACCTAACCGCCTAACAAACAACAACACTAACTCCCTAACCACAAACAACACTAACACCCTAACAACAAAAACTACTATACCCCAAAAAGAAACAACCCTAAACCCCTAACAACAAACACTAACCCCCTAACAACAAAAAACACTAAACCCCTAACAAGAAACTAACCTAACCCCGTAATAACAAACAACCCTAACCTCCTAACAACAAATAACCCTAAACCCCTAACAACAAACAACCCTAACCTTCTAACAACAAACAACCCTAACCCCCTAACAAACAACAACACTAACCCCCTAACCACAAACAACACTAACACCCTAACAACAAAAACTACTAAACAACAACAAGAAACAACCCTAAACCCCTAACAACAAACACTAACCCCCGAACAGCAAACACTAAACCCCTAACAAGAAACTAACCTAACCCCGTAACAACAAACAACCCTAACCTCCTAACAACAAACAACCTTAAACCCCTAACAACAAACAACCCTAAACCCCTAACAACAAACAACACTAACACCCTAACAACAAAAAACACTAAACCCCTAACAAGAAACAACACTAAACCCCTAACAACAAACACTAACCCCATAACAACAAACAACACTAAACCCCTAACAAGAAACTAACCTAACCCTGTAACAACAAACAACCCTAACCTCCTAACAACAAACCACCTTAACCCCCTAACAACAAACAACCCTAAACCCCTAACAACAATCCTAACCCTCTAACAACCAACAACTCTCACCCCCTAACCACAAACAACACTAACACCCTAACCACAAAAACACTAACCCCGCAAGAACAAACAACACTAACCCCCTAACAACAAGCAACACTAACCCCCTAACCACAAACAACACTAACCCCGTAAGAGCAAACAACACTAACACCCTAACAACAAACAATCCTAACCCGCTAACAACCAACACCTCTCACCCCCAACCACAAACAACACTAACACCCTAACCACAAACAACACTAACCCCGTAAGAACAAACAACACTAACCCCCTAACCACAAACAACACTAACACCCTAACAACAAAAACCACTAAACCCCAACAAGAAACAACACTAAACCCCTAACAACAAACACTAACCCCATAACAACAAACAACACTAAACCCTTAACAAGAAACTAACCTAACCCTGTAACAAAAAACAACCCTAACCTACCAAACAACAAACAACCTTAACCCCCTAACAACAAACAATCCTAACCCTCTAACAACCAACAACGCTCACCCCCTAACCACAAACAACACTAACACCCTAACCACAAACAACAGTAACCCCGTAAGAACAAACAACACTAACCCCCTAACAACAAACAACACTAACACCCTAACAACAAAAACTACTAAACCCCAACAAGAAACAACCCTAAACCCCTAACAACAAACACTAAGCCCCTAACAACAAACAACACTAAACCCCTATCAAGAAACTAACCTAACCCAGTAACAACAAACATCCCTAACCTCCTAACAACAAACAACCTTAAACCCCTAACAACAAACAACCCTAAACCCCTAACAACAAACAACACTAACACCCTAACAACAAAAAACACTAAACCCCAACAAGAAACAACACTAAACCCCTAACAACAAACAATAACCCACTAACAACAAACAACACTAATCCCTTAACAAGAAACTAACCTAACCCTGTAACAACAAACAACCCTAACCTCCTAACAACAAACAACCTTAACCCCCTAACAACAAACAACGCTAAACCCCTAACAGCAAACAATCCTAACCCTCTAACAACCAACAACGCTCACCCCCTAACCACAAACAACACTAACCCTCTAACCACAAACAACACTAACCCCGTAAGAACAAACAACACTAACCCCCTAAAAACAAACAACACTAACACCCTAACAACAAAAACTATTAAACAACAACAAGAAACAACATTAAACCCCTAACAATAAACACTAACCCCCTAAAAAAAAACAACACTAAACCCCTAAAAAGAAACTAACCTAAACCCGTAACAACAAACAACCTTAACCTCCTAACAACAAACAACCTTAAACCCCTAAAAAACAACAACACTAAGCCCCTAACCACAAACAACACTAACACCCTAACAACTAAAACTACTAAACCCCAACAAGAAACAACCCTAAACCCCTAACAACAAACACTAACCCCCTAACAACAAACAACACTAAACCCCTAACAAGAAACTAACCTAACCCTGTAACAACAAACAACACTAACCTCCTAACAACAAACCACCTTAACCCCCTAAAAACAAACAACCCTAAACCCCTAACAACAAACAATCCTAACCCCCTAACAACCAACAACGCACACCCCCTAACCACGAACAACACTAACCCCGTAAGAACAAACAACACTAACCCCGTAACCACAAACAACACTAACACCCTAACAACAAAAACTACTAAACCCCAAAAAGAAACAACCCTAAACCCCTAACAGCAAACACTAACCCCCTAACAACAAACCACACTAAACCCCTAACAAGAAACTAACCTAACCCCGTAACAACAAACAACCCTAACCTCCTAACAACAAACAACCTTAAACCCCTAACAACAAACAACCCTAAACCCCTAACAACAAACAACACTAACACCCTAACAACAAAAACCACTAAACCCCAACAAGAAACAACACTAAACCCCTAACAACAAACACTAACCCCCTAACAACAAACAACACTAAACCCCTAACAAGAAACTAACCTAACCCTGTAACAACAAACAACCCTAACCTCCTAACAACAAACAACCCTAACCCCGTAACAAACAAAAACACTAACCAACAAACAAAAACAACGCTAACACCCTAACAACAAAAACTACTAAACCCCAACAAGAAACAACCCTAAACCCCTAACAACAAACAATCCTAACCCCCTAAAAACCAACAACGCTCACCCCTTGACCACAAACAACACTAACACCCTAACCACAAACAACACTAACCCCGTAAGAACAAACAACACTAACCCCCTAACAACAAACAACACTAACACCCTAACAACAAAAACCACTAAAGCCCAACAAGAAACAACCCTAAACCCCTAAATACAAACAACACTAACCCCCTAACCACAAACAACACTAACACCCTAACAACAAAAACCACTAAACCTCAAAAAGAAACAACCCGAAACCCCTAAATAGAAACAACACTAACCACCTAACAACAACCCTAATCCCCTAACAACAAACAACCCTAACCCCCAACAACAAACTACTCTAACCAACTAACAACAAACAACCCTAAGCCCCTAACAACAAAGAACCCTAACTCTCTAACAAGAAACAACACTAGCCCCCTAACAACAAAAAACACTAAACCTCTAACAACAAACACCACTAACCCCCTAACAACAATCCTAACAACCTAACAACAAACAACACTAACCCCCTAAAAATAAACTACTCTTAACCCCTAACAACAAACAACCCTAAACCCCTAACAACAAACAACACTAACACCCTAACAACAAAAAACACTAAACTCCAATAAGAAACAACACTAAACCCCTAACAACAAACACTAACCCCCTAACAACAAACAACACTAAACCCCTAACAAGAAACTAACCTAACCTTGTAACAACAAACAACCCTAACCTCCTAACAACAAACAACCTTAACCCCCTAACAACAAACAACCCTAAACCCCTAACAACAAACAATCCTAACCCCCTAACAACCAACAACTCTCACCACCTAACCACAAACTACACTAACACCCTAACCACAAACAACACTAACCCCGTAAGAACAAACAACACTAACCCCCTAACGACAAACAACACTAACACCCTAACAACAAAAACTACTATACCCCAACAAGAAACAACCCTAAACCCCTAACAACAAACACTAACCCCCTAACAACAAAAAACACTAAATCCCTAACAAGAAACTAACCTAACCCCGTAACAACAAACAACCCTAACCTCCTAACAACAAACAACCTTAAACCCCTAACAAAAAAAACCCTAAACCCCTAACAACAAACAACACTAACACCCTAACAACAAAAACCACTAAACCCCAACAAGAAACAACACTAAACCCCTAACAACAAACACTAACCCCCTAACAACAAACAACACTAAACCCCTAACAAGAAACTAACCTAACCCTGTAACAACAAAAAGCCCTAACCTCCTAACAACAAACAACCTTAACCCCCTAATAACAAACAACTCTAAACCCCTAACAAGAAACAATTCTAACCCCCTAACAACCAACAACGCTGACCCCCTAACCATAAACAACACTAACACCCTAACCACAAAAACACTAACCCCGTAAGAACAAACAACACTAACCCCCTAACACCAAACAACCTTAAACCCCTAACAACAAACAACACTAAACCCCTAACAACAAACAACACTAACACCCTAACAACAAAAACCACTAAACCCCAACAAGAAACAACACTAAACCCCTAACAACAAACACTAACCCTCTAACAACAAACAACACTAAACCCCTAACAAGAAACTAACCTAACCCTGTAACAACAAACAACCCTATCCTCCTAACAACAAACAACCCTAACCCCCTAACAAACAACAACACTAACCCCCTAACCACAAACGACACTAACACCCTAACAACAAAAACTACTAAACCCCAACAAGAAGCAAACCTAAACCCCTAACAACAAACACTAACCCCCTAACAACAAACAACACTAAACCCCTAACAAGAAACTAACCTAACCCCGTAACAACAAACAACCCTAACCTCCTAACAACAAACAACCTTAAACCCCTAACAACAAACAACCCTAAACCCCTAACAACAAACAATCCTAACCCCCTAACAACCAACAACACTCACCCCCTAACCACAAACAACACTAACCCCGTAAGAACAAACAACACTAACCCCCTAACAACAAAAACTACTAAACCCCAAAAAGAAGCAACCCTAAACCCATAACAACAAACACTAACCCCCTAACAACAAACAGCACTAAACCCCTAACAAGAAACTAACCTAACCCCGTAACAACAAACAACCCTACCCTTCTAACAACAAACAACATTAAACCCCTAACAACAAACAACCCTAAACCCCTAACAACAAACAACACTAACACCTAACAACAAAAACCACTAAACCCCAACAAGAAACAACCCTATACCCCTAACAACAAACACTAACCCCCTAACAACAAACAACACTAAACCCCTAACAAGAAACTAACCTAAGCCTGTAACAACAAACAACCCTAACCTCCTAACAACAAACAACCTTAACCCCCTAACAACAAACAACCCTAAACCCCTAACAACAAACAATCCTAACCCCGTAACAACCAACAACGCACACCCCCTAACCACAAACAACACTAACACCCTAACCAAAAACAACACTAACCCCGTAAGAACAAACAACACTAACCCCCTAACAAAAAACAACACTAACACCCTAACTACAAACAATCCTAACCCTCTAACAACCAACAACTCTCACCCCCTAACCACAAAAAACACTAACACCCTAACAACAAAAACTACTAAACCCCAAAAAGAAACAACCCTAAACCCCTAACAACAAACACTAACCCCCTAGCAACAAACCACAGTAAACCCCTAACAAGAAACTAACCTAACCCCGTAACAACAAACAACCCTACCCTCCTAACAACAAACATTAAACCCCTAACAACAAACAACCCTAAACCCCTAACAACAAACAACACTAACACCTAACAACAAAAACCACTAAACCCCAACAAGAAACAACCCTATACCCCTAACAACAAACACTAACCCCCTAACAACAAACAACACTAAACCCCTAACAAGAAACTAACCTAACATTGTAACAACAAACAGCCCTAACCTCCTAACAACAAACCACCTTAACCCCCTAACAACAAACAACCCTAAACCCCTAACAACAAACAATCCTAACCCCCTAACAACCAACAACGCTCACCCCCTAACCACAAACAACACTAACACCCTAACCACAAACAACACTGACCCCGAAAGAACAAACAACACCAACCCCCTAACAACAAACAACACTAACACCCTAACAACAAAAACTACTAAACCCCAACAAGAAACAACCCTAAACCCCTAACAACAAACACTAACCCCCTGACAACAAACAACCCTAAACCCCTAACAACAAACAACACTGACACCCTAACAACAAAAACCACTAAACCCCAACAAGAAACAACACTAAACCCCTAACAACAAACACTAACCCCCTAACAACAAACAACAGTAAACCCCTAACAAGAAACTAACCTAACCCTGTAACAACAAACAACCCTAACATCCTAACAACAAACATCCTTAACCCCCTAACAACAAACAACCCTAAACCCCTAACAACAAACAATCCTAACCCCCTAACAACCAACAACGCACACCCCCTAACCACAAACAACACTAACACCCTAACCACAAACAACACTAACCCCGTAAGAACAAACTACACTAACCCCCTAACAACAAACAACACTAACACCCTAACAACAAAAACTACTAAACCCCAACAAGAAACAACCCTAAACCCCTAACAACAAACACTAACCCCCTAACAACAAACAACACTAAACCCCTAACAAGAAACTAACCTAACCCCGTAACAACAAACAGCCCTAACCTCCTAACAACAAACAACCTTAAACCCCTAACAACAAACAACCCTAAACCCCTAACAACAAACAACACTAACACCCTAACAACAAAAACCACTAAACCCCAACAAGAAACATCACTAAACCCCTAACAAGAAACACTAACCCCCTAACAACAAACAACACTAAACCCCTAACAAGAAACTAACCTAACCCTGTAACAACAAACAGCCCTAACCTTCTAACAACAAACAACCTTAACCCCCTAACAACAAACAACCCTAAACCCCTAACAACAAACAATCCTAACCCCCTAACAACCAACAACTCTCACCCCCAACCACAAACAACACTAACACCCTAACCAGAAACAACACTAACCCCGTAAGAACAAACAACACTAACCCCCTAACCACAAACAACACTAACACCCTAACAATAAAAACTACTAAACCCCAACAAGAAACAACCCTAAACCCCTAACAACAAACACTAACCCCCTAACAGCAAACAACACTAAACCCCTAACAAGACACTAACCTAACCCCGTAACAACAAACAACCCTAACCTCCTAACAACAAACAACCTTAAACCCCTAATTACAAACAACCCTAAACCCCTAATAACAAACAACACTAACACCCTAACAACAAAAAACACTAAACCCCAACAAGAAACAACACTAAACCCCTAACAACAAACACTAACCCCCTAACAACAAACAACACTGAACCCCTAACAAGAAACTAACCTAACCCTGTAACAACAAACAACCCTAACCTCCTAACAAAGAACAACCCTAACCACCTAACAAACAACACTAACCCACTAACCACAAACAACACTAACACCCTAACAACAAAAACCACTAAACCCCAACAAGAAACAGCCCTAAACCCCTAACAACAAACACTAACCCCCTAACAACAAAAAACACTAAACCCCTAACAAGAAACTAAACTAACCCCGTAACAACAAACAACCCTAACCTCCTAACAACAAACAACCTTAAACCCCTAACAACAAACAACCCTAAACCTCTAACAACAAACAACACTAACACCCTAACAACAAAAACCACTAAACCCCAACAAGAAACAACACTAAACCCCTAACAACAAACACTAACCCCCTAACAACAAACAACACTAAACCCCTAAAAGAAACTAACCTAACCCTGTAACAACAAATATCCCTAACCTCCTAACAACAAACAACCTTAACCCCCTAACAACAAACAACCCTAAACCCCTAACAACAAACCATCCTAACCCCCTAACAACCAACAACGCACACCCCCTAACCACAAACAACACTAACACCCTAACCACAAACAACACTAACCCCGTAAGAACAAACAACACTAACCCCCTAACAACAAACAACACTAACACCCTAACAAAAAAAACCACTAAACCCCAACAAGAAACAACCCTAAACCCCTAACAACAAACACTAACCACCTAACAACAAACAACACTAATCCTCTAACAAGAAACTAACCTAACCCCGTAACAAGAAACAACCCTAACCTCCTAACAACAAACAACCTTAAACCCCTAACAACAAACAACCCTAAACCCCTAAAAACAAACAAAACTAACACACTAACAACAAAAAACACTAAACCCCAACAGAAACAACACTAAACCCCTAACAACAAAGACTAACCCCCTAACAACAAAGAACACTAAACCCCTACCAAGAAACTAACCTCACCCTGTAACAAAAAACAACCCTAACCTGCTAACAACAAACAACCCTAACCCCCTAACAAACAACAACACTAACCCCCTAACCACAAACAACACTAACACCCTAACAACAAAAACTACTAAACCCCAACAAGAAACAACCCTAAACCCCTAACAACAAACACTAACCCCCTAACAGCAAACAACACTAAACCCGTAACAAGAAACTAACCTAACCCCCTAAGAACCAACAACGCACACCCCCTAACCACAAACAACACTAACACCCTAACCACAAACAACACTAAACCCCTAACAAGAAACTTACCTAAGCCCGTAAGAACAAACAACCCTAACCTCCTAACAACAAACAACCTTAACCCCCTAACAACAAACAACCCTAAACCCCTAACAACAAACAATCCTAACCCCCTAACAACCAACAACGCTCGCCCCCTAACCACAAACAACACTAACACCCTAACCACAAACAACACTAACCCCCTAACAACAAACAACACTAACACCCTAACAACAAAAACTACTAAACCCCAACAAGAAACAACCCTAAACCCCTAACAACAAACACTAACCCCCTAACAGCAAACAACACTAAACCCCTAACAAGAAACTAACCTAAACCCGTAACAACAAACAACCCTAACCTCCTAAAAACAACCTTAAACCCCTAACAACAAACAACCCTAAACCCCTAACAACAAAAAACACTAACACCCTAACAACAAAAAACACTAAACCCCAACAAGAAACAACACTAAACCCCTAACAACAAACATTAACCCCCTAACAACGAACAACACTAAACCCCTAACAAGAAACTAACCTAACCCTGTAACAACAAACAAGCCTAACCTCCTAACAACAAACAATCTTAACTCCCTAACAACAAACAACCCTAAACCCCTAACAACAAGCAATCCTAACCCCCTAACAACCAACAACGCACACCCCCTAACCACAAACAACACTAACACCCTAACCACAAACAACACTAACCCCTTAGGAACAAGCAACACTAACCCCCTAACAACAAACAACACTAACACCCTAACAACAAAAACTACTAAACCCCAACAACAAACAACCCTAAACCCCTAACAACAAACACTAACCCCCTAACAACAAACAACACTAAACCCCTAACAAGAAACTAACCTAAACCCGTAACAAACAACACTAACCTCCTAACAACAAACAACCTTAAACCCCTAACAACAAACAACCCTAAACCCCTAACAACACACAACACTAACACCCTAACAACAAAAACCACTAAACCCCAACAAGAAACAACACTAAACCCCTAACAACAAACACTAACCCCCTAACAACAAACAACACTAAAACCCTAAGAAAAAACTAACCTAACCCTGTAACAACAAACAGCCCTAACCTCCTAACAACAAACAACCTTAACCCCCTAACAACAAACAACCCTAAACCCCTAACAACAAACAATCCTAACCCCCTAACAACCAACAACTCTCACCCCCTAACCACAAACAACACTAACACCCTAACCACAAACAACACTAACCCCATAAGAACAAACAACACTAACCCCCTAACCACAAACAACACTAACACCCTAACAACAAAAACTACTAAACCCCAACAAGAAACAACCCTAAACCCGTAACAACAAACACTAACCCCCTAACAGCAAACAACACTAAACCCCTAACAAGAAACTAACCTAACCCCGTGACAACAAACAACCCTAACCTCCTAACAACAAACAACCTTAAACCCCTAACAACAAACAACCCTAAACCCCTAACAACAAACAACACTAACACCCTAACAACAAAAACCACTAAACCCCAACAAGAAACAACACTAAACCCCTAACAACAAACACTAACCCCCTAACAACAAACAACACTAAACCCCTAACAAGAAACTAACCTAACCCTGTAACAACAAACAACCCTAACCTCCTAACAAAAAACAACCTTAACCCCCTAACAAACAACAACACTAACCCCCTAACCACAAAAAACACTAACACCCTAAGAACAAAAACTACTAAACCCCAACAAGAAACAGCCCTAAACCCCTAACAACAAACACTAACCCCCTAACAGCAAAAAACACTAAACCCCTAACAAGAAACTAACATAACCCCGTAACAACAAAAAACCCTTACCTCCTAACAACAAACAATCTTAAACCCCTAACAACAAACAACCCTAAACCCCTAATAACAAACACTAGCACCCTAACAACAAAAACCACTAAACCGCAACAACAAACAACCCTAAACCCCTAACAACAAACAACACTAACACCCTAACAACAAAAACCACTAAACCCCAACAAGAAACAACACTAAACCCCTAACAACAAACACTAACCCCCTAACAACAAACAACACTAAACCCCTAACAAGAAACTAACCTAACCCTGTAACAACAAATATCCCTAACCTCCTAACAACAAACAACCTTAACCCCCTAACAACAAACAACCCTAAACCCCTAACCACAAACCATCCTAACCCCCTAACAACCAACAACGCACACCCCCTAACCACAAACAACACTAACACCCTAACCACAAACAACACTAACCCCGTAAGAACAAACAACACTAACCCCCTAACAACAAACAACACTAACACCCTAACAACAAAAACTACTAAACCCCAACAAGAAACAACCCTAAACCCCTAACAACAAACACTAACCCCCTAACAACAAACAACACTAAACCCCTAACAAGAAACTAACCTAACCCCGAAACAACAAACAACCCTAACCTCCTAACAACAAACAACCTTAAACCCCTAAAAACAAACAACCCTAAACCCCTAACAACAAACAACACTAACACACTAACAACAAAAAACACTAAACCCCAACAGAAACAACACTAAACCCCTAACAACAAACACTAACTCCCTAACAACAAACAACACTAAACCCCTAACAAGAAACTAATCTAACCCTGTAACAACAAACAACCCTAACCTGCTAACAACAAACAACCCTAACCCCCTAACAAACAACAACACTAACCCCCTAACCACAAACAACACTAACACCCTAACAACAAAAACTACTAAACCCCAACAAGAAACAACCCTAAACCCCTAACAACAAACACTAACCCCCTAACAACAAACAACACTAAACCCCTAACAAGAAACTAACCTAACCCCGTAACAACAAACAACTCTAACCTCCTAACAACAAACAACCTTAAACCCCTAAAAACAAACAACCCTAAACCCCTAACAACAAACAACACTAACACCCTAACAACAAAAACCACTAAACCCCAACAAGAAACAACACTAAACCCCTAACAACAAACACTAACCTCCTAACAACAAACAACACTATACCCCTAACAAGAAACTAACCTAACCCTGTAACAACAAACAACCCTAACCTCCTAACAACAAACAACCTTAACCCCCTAACAACAAACAACCCTAAACCCCTAACGAACAAACAATCCTAACCCCCTAACAACCAACAACGCACACCCCCTAACCACAAACAACACTAACACCCTAAGCACAAACAACACTAACCCCGTAAGAACAAACAACACTAACCCCCTAACAACAAACAACACTAACACCCTAACAACAAAAACTACTAAACCCCAACAAGAAACAACCCTAAACCCCTAACAACAAACACTAACCCCCTAACAACAAACAACACTAAACCCCTAACAACAAACACTAACCCCCTAACAACAAACAACACTAAACCCCTAACAAGAAACTAACCTAACCCCGTAACAACAAACAACCCTAACCTCCTAACAACAAACAACCTTAACCCCCTAAACAACCAACAACAATAACCCCCTAACCACCAACAGCACTAACCCAGTAAAACCAAAAAAAACTAACCCCCTAACAACAACCAACACTTATCCCCTAAAAACAAACAACACTAACCCCCAACAAGAAAGAACCCAAATCCTCTAAGAACAAACAAATCTAACCCGCAACAACAAAAAACTCGGAACCCCTAACAACAAGCAACACTAAAACACTAACAACAAACAACCCTTACCTCCTAACAACCAACAGCACTAACCCCCTAAGCAAAAACACTAACACCCTAACAACAAAACCCACTAAACCCCAACAAGAAACAACCCTAAACACCTAACAGCAAACAACACTAACTCCCTAACAACAAACAACACTAACACCCTAACAACAAAGATCCCTAACCCCCTAAAAACAAACAACACTAAGCCCCAACAACAAACCACACTAACTCTCTAACAACAACCCTAATCCCCTAACTACAATCAACACTAACCCACTAACAACAAACAAAACTACCCCCTAAAAAACAACACAAACCCCAAACAACAAACAACTCTCACACCCTAACAACAAACACTAACCCCCAAACAACAACACTAACCCCAAAAACGGACAACACTAACACCCTAACAACAAACACTACTAAACCCCAACTAGGAACAACCCTAACCCCCAAAACAAACAACACTAACACCCTAACAACAAACAACCCTAAACCCCTAACATCAAAGAAAACTAACACCCTAACAACAAACAACCCTAACGCCCTAACAACAAACAACACTAACCCCCGAACAGCAAACAACCCTAAACCCTAAAAACCAGAAACACTAACCCACTAACAACAAACAACAATAACCCACTAAGAACAAACAACCCTAACACCCTAACAACAAACAACCTTAAACCTCTAACAACAAACAACCCTAAACCCTTAACAACAAACAATCCTAACCCCCTAACCACCAACAACACTCACCCCCTAACCACAAACAACACTAACACCCTAACCACAAACAACACTAACCCCGTAAGAACAAACAACACTAACCCCATAACAACAAACAACACTAACACCCTAACAACAAAAACCACTAAAGCCAACAAGAAACAACCATAAACCCCTAAATACAAACAACACTAACCCCCTAACAACAAACAACACCAACACCCTAACAACAAAAACTACTAAACCCCAACAAGAAACAACCCTAAACCCCTAACAACAAACACTAACCCCCTATCAACAAACAACACTAAACCCCTAACAAGAAACTAACCTAACCCTGTAACAACAAATAACACTAACCTCCTAACAACAAACCACCTTAACCCCCTAACAACAAACAACCCTAAAGCCCTAACAACAAACAATCCTAACCCCCTAACAACCAACAACGCTCACCCCTAACCACAAACAACACTAACGCCGTAAGAACAAACAACACTAACCCCCTAACAACAAACAACACTAACACCCTAACCACAAACAACACTAACCCCGTAAGAACAAACAACACTAACCCCCTAACCACAAACAACACTAACACCCTAACAACAAAAACTACTAAACCCCAACAAGAAGCAACCCTAAACCCCTAACAACAAACACTAACCCCCTAACAGCAAACAACACTAAACCCCTAACAAGAAACTAACCTAACCCCGTAACAACAAACAACCCTAACCTCCTAACAGCAAACAACCTTAAACCCCTAACAACAAACAACCCTAAACCCCTAACAACAAACAACACTAACACCCTAACAACAAAAACCACTAAACCCCAAGAAGAAACAACACTAAACCCCTAACAACAAACACTAACCCCCTAACAACAAACAACACTAAACCCCTAACAAGAAACTAACCTAACCCTGTAACAACAAACAACCCTAACCTCCTAACAAAAAACAACCTTAACCCCCTAACAAACAACAACACTAACCCCCTAACCAGAAACAACACTAATACCCTAACAACAAAAACTACTAAACCCCAACAAGAAACAGCCCTAAACCCCTAACAACAAACACTAACCCCCTAACAAGAAAAAACACTAAACCCCTAACAAGAAACTAACCTAACCCCATAACAACAAACAATCCTAACCTCCTAACAACAAACAACCTTAAACCCCTAACAACAAACAACCCTAAAACCCTAACAACAAACAACACTAACACCGTAACAACAAAAACCACTAAACCCCAACAAGAAACAACACTAAACCCCTAACAACAAGCACTAACCCCCTAACAACAAACAACACTAAACCCCTAACAAGAAACTAACCTAACCCTGTAACAACAAAGATCCCTAACCTCCTAACAACAAACAACCTTAACCCCCTAAGAACAAACAACCCTAAACCCCTAACAACAAACCATCCTAACCCCCTAACAACCTACAACGCATACCCCCATCCACAAACAACACTAACACCCTAACCACAAACAACACTAACCCCGTAAGAACAAACTACACGAACCCCCTAACGACAAACAACACTAACACCCTAACAAGAAAAACTACTAAACCCCAACAAGAAACAACCCTAAACCCCTAACAACAAACACTAACCCCCTAACAACAAACAACACTAAACCCCTAACAAGAAACTAACCTAAACCCGTAACAACAAACAACCCTAACCTCCTAACAACAAACAACCTTAAACCCCTAACAACAAACAACCCTAAACCCCTAACAACAAACAACACTAACACCCTAACAACAAAAACCACTAAACCCCAACAAGAAACAACACTAAACCCCTAACAACAAACACTAACCCCCTAACAACAAACAACACTAAACCCCTAACAAGAAACTAACCTAACCCTGTAACAACAAACAACCCTAACCTCCTAACAACAAACAACCCTAACCCCCTAATAAACAACAACACTAACCCCCTAACCACAAACAACACTAACACCCTAACAAATAAAACTACTAAACCCCAACAAGAAACAACCCTAAACCCCTAACAACAAACACTAACCCCCTAACAACAAACAACACTAAACCCCTAACAAGAAACTAACCTAACCCCGTAACAACAAACAACCCTAACCTCCTAACAACAAACAACCTTAAACCCCTAAGAACAAACAACCCTAAACCCCTAACAACAAACAACACTAACACCCTAACAACAAAAACCACTAAACCCCAATAAGAAACAACACTAAACCCCTAACAACAAACACTAACCTCCTAACAACAAACAACACTAAACCCCTAACAAGAAACTAACCTAACCCTGTAACAACAAACAACCCTAACCTCCTAACAACAAACAACCTTAACCCCCTAACAACAAACAACCCTAAACCCCTAACAACAAACAATCCTAACCCCCTAACAACCAACAACGCACACCCCCTAACCACAAACAACACTAACACCCTAACCACAAACAACACTAACCCCGTAAGAACAAACAACACTAACCCCCTAACAACAAACAACACTAACACCCTAACAACAAAAACTACTAAACCCCAACAAGAAACAACCCTAAACCCCTAACAACAAACACTAACCCCCTAACAACAAACAACACTAAACCCCTAACAAGAAACTAACCTAAGCCCGTAACAACAAACAACCCTAACCTCCTAACAACAAACAACCTTAAACCCCTAACAACAAACAACCCTAAACCCCTAGCAACAAACACTAACACCCTAACAACAAAAAACACTAAACCCCAACAAGAAACAACACTAAACCCCTAACAACAAACACTAACCCCCTAACAACAAACAACACTAAACCCCTAACAACAACCACTAACCCCCTAACAACAAACAACACTAAACCCCTAACAAGAAACTAACCTAACCCCGTAACAACAAACAACCTTAACCCCCTAAACAACCAACAACAATAACCCCCTAACCACCAACAGCACTAACCCAGTAAAACCAAAAAAAACTAACCCCCTAACAACAACCAACACTTATCCCCTAAAAACAAACAACACTAACCCCCAACAAGAAAGAACCCAAATCCTCTAAGAACAAACAACTCTAACCCCCAACAACAAAAAACTCGGAACCCCTAACAACAAGCAACACTAAAACACTAACAACAAACAACCCTTACCTCCTAACAACCAACAGCACTAACCCCCTAAGCAAAAACACTAACACCCTAACAACAAAACCCACTAAACCCCAACAAGAAACAACCCTAAACACCTAACAGCAAACAACACTAACCCCCTAACAACAAACAACACTAACACCCTAACAACAAAGATCCCTAACCCCCTAAAAACAAACAACACTAAGCCCCAACAACAAACCACACTAACTCTCTAACAACAACCCTAATCCCCTAACTACAATCAACACTAACCCACTAACAACAAACAAAACTACCCCCTAAAAAACAACACAAACCCCAAACAACAAACAACTCTCACACCCTAACAACAAACAACACTAACCCCCAAACAACAACAACACTAACCCCAAAAACGGACAACACTAACACCCTAACAACAAACACTACTAAACCCCAACTAGGAACAACCCTAACCCCCTAACAACAAACAACACTAACCCCCTAACAACAAACAACCCTTAACCCCTAACATCAAAGAAAACTAACACCCTAACAACAAACAATCCTAACCCCCTAACAACAAACAACACTAACCCCCGAACAGCAAACAACCCTAAACCCTAAAAACCAGAAACACTAACCCACTAACAACAAACAAAAATAACCCACTAAGAACAAGCAACCCTAACACCCTAACAACAAACAACCTTAAACCTCTAACAACAAACAACCCTAAACCCTTAACAACAAACAATCCTAACCCCCTAACCACCAACAACACTCACCACCTAACCACAAACAACACTAACACCCTAACCACAAACAACACTAACCCCGTAAGAACAAACAACACTAACCCCGTAACAACAAACAACACTAACACCCTAACAACAAAAACCACTAAAGCCAAGAAGAAACAACCATAAACACCTAAATACAAACAACACTAACCCCCTAGCAACAAACAACACCAACACCCTAACAACAAAAACTACTAAACCCCAACAAGAAACAACCCTAAACCCCTAACAACAAACACTAACCCCCTAACAACAAACAACACTAAACCCCTAACAAGAAACTAACCTAACCCTGTAACAACAAACAACCCTAACCTCCTAACAACAAACCACCTTAACCCCCTTAGAACAAACAACCCTAAAGCCCTAACAACAAACAATCCTAACCCCCTAACAACCAACGCTCACCCCTAACCACAAACAACACTAACACCCTAACCACAAACAACACTAACCCCGTAAGAACAAACAACACTAACCCACTAACAACAAACAACACTAACACCCTAACCACAAACAACACTAACCCCGTAAGAACAAACAACACTAACCCCCTAACCACAAACAACATTAACACCCTAACAACAAAAACTACTAAACCCCAACAAGAAGCAACCCTAAACCCCTAACAACAAACACTAACCCCCTAACAGCAAACAACACTAAACTCCTAACAAGAAACTAACCTAACCCCGTAACAACAAACAACCCTAACCTCCTAACAGGAAACAACCTTAAACCCCTAACAACAAACAACCCTAAACACCTAACAACAAACAACACTAACACCCTAACAACAAAAACCACTAAACCCCAACAAGAAACAACACTAAACCCCTAACAACAAACACTAACCCCCTAACAACAAACAACACTAAACCCCTAACAAGAAACTAACCTAACCCTGTAACAACAAACAACCCTAACCTCCTAACAAAAAACAACCTTAACCCCCTAACAAACAACAACACTAACCCCCTAACCACAAACAACACTAATACCCTAGCAACAAAAACTACTAAACCCCAACAAGAAACAGCCCTAAACCCCTAACAACAAACACTAACCCCCTAACAACAAACAACACTAAACCCCTAACAAGAAACTAACCTAACCCTGTAACAACAAAGATCCCTAACCTCCTAACAACAAACAACCTTAACCCCCTAACAACAAACAACCCTAAACCCCTAACAACAAACCATCCTAACCCCCTAACAACCAACAACGCATACCCCCTAACCACAAACAACACTAACACCCTAACCACAAACAACACTAACCCCATAAGAACAAACAACACTAACCCCCTAACAACAAACAACACTAACACCCTAACAACAAAAACTACTAAACCCCAACAAGAAACAACCCTAAACCCCTAACAACAAACACTAACCCCCTAACAACAAACAACACTAAATCCCTAACAAGAAACTAACCTAACCCCGTAACAACAAACAACCCTAACATCCTAACAACAAACAACCTTAAACCCCTAACAACAAACAACCCTAACCCCCTAACAACAAACACCACTAACCCCCTAACAACAATGCTAACAACCTAACAACAAACAACACTAACCCCCTAAAAATGAACTACTCTAAACCCCTAACGACAAACAACCCTAACCCCCTAACAACAAACAACCCTAAACCCTAACAACAAACAACCCTAACCCCCTAACAAACAACAACACTAACCCCTTAACCACAAACAACACTAACACCCTAACAACAAAACCTACTAAACCCCAACAAGAAACAATCCTAAACCCCTAACAACAAACAATAAAACTCTAACAAGAAACTAACCTAACCCCGTAACAACAAACAACCCTAACCTCCTAACAACAAACAACCTTAAACCCCTAACAACAAACAACTCTAAACCCCTAACAACAAACAACACTAACACCCTAACAACAAAAACCACTAAACCCCTAACAAGAATCTAACCTAACCCTGTAACAACAAACAACCCTAACCTCCTAACAACAAACAACCTTAACCCCCTAACAACAAACAACCCTAAACCCCTAACAACAAACAATCCTAACCCCCTAACAACCAACAACGCTCACCCCCTAACCACAAACAGCACTAACACCCTAACCACAAACAACACTAACCCCGTAAGAACAAACAACACTAACCCCCTAACAACAAACAACACTAACACCCTAACAACAAAAACTACTAAACCCCAAGAAGAAATAACCCTAAACCCCTAAAAACAAACACTAACCCCCTAACAACAAACACCACTAACCCCCTAACAACAATCCTAACAACCTAACAACAAACAACACTAACCCCCTAAAAATAAACTACTCTAAACCCCTAACAACAAACAACACTAACACCCTAACAACAAACAACACTAACACCCTAACAACAAAGATCCCTAACAACCTAAAAACAAACAACAGTAAGGCCCAACAACAAACAACACTAACCCTCTAACAACATCCCTAATCCCCTAACTACAAACAACACTAACACCCTAACAACAAACACTACTAAATCCCAACTAGGAACAACCCTAACCCCCTAACAAAAACAACGCTAACTCCCTAACAACAAACAACCCTAAACCCCTAACATCAAAGAACACTAACACCCTAACAACAAACAACCCTAACGCCCTAACAACAAACAACACTAACCCCCGAACAGCAAACAACCCTAAAACCTAAAAACCAGAAACACTAAACCACTAACAACAAACAACCACAACCCACTAAGAACAAACAACCTTAACACCCTAACAACAAACAACCTTAAACCTCCAACAACAAACAACCCTAAACCCCTAACAACAAACAATCCTAATCCCCTAACAACCAACAACACTCACATCCTAACCACAAACAACACTAACAACCTAACGACAAACAACACTAACCCCGTAAGAACAAACAACACTAACCCCCTAACAACAAACAACACTAACACCCTAAAAACAAAAACCACTAAAGCCCAACAAGAAACAACCCTAAAACCCTAAATACAAACAACACTAACCCCTTAACAACAAACAACACCAACACCCTAACAACAAAAACTACTAAACCCCAACAAGAAACAACCCTAAACCCCTAACAAGAAACACTAACCCAATAACAACAAACAACACTAAACCCCTAACAAGAAACTAACCTAACCCCATAACAACAAACAACCCTAACCTCCTAACAAAAAACAACCTTAAACCCCTAACAACAAACAACCCTAAACCCCTAACAACAAACAACACTAACACCCTAACAACAAAAACCACTACACCCCAACAAGAAACAACACTAAACCCCTAACAACAAACACTAACCCCCTAACAACAAACAACACTAAACCCCTAACAGGAAACTAACCTAACCCTGCAACAACAAACAACCCTAACCTCCTAACAACAAACAACCCTAACCCCCTAACAAACAACAACACTAACCCCTAACCACAAACAACACTAACACCCTAACAACAAAAACCACTAAACCCCAACAAGAAACAACACTAAACCCCTAACAACAAACACTAACCCCCTAACAACAAACAACACTAAACCCCTAACAAGAAACTAACCTAACCCTGTAACAACAAACAACCCTAAACTCCTAACAAAAAACAACCTTAACCCCCTAACAAACAACAACACTAACCCCCTAACCACAAACAACACTAATACCCTAACAACAAAAACTACTAAACCCCAACAAGAAATAGCCCTAAACCCCTAACAACAAACACTAACCCCCTAACAAGAAAAAACACTAAACCCCTAACAAGAAACTAACCTAACCCCATAACAACAAACAACCCTAACCTCCTAACAACAAACAACCTTAAACCCCTAACAACAAACAACCCTAAACCCCTAACACCAAACAACACTAACACCCTAACAACAAAAACCACTAAACCCCAACAAGAAACAACACTAAACCCCTAACAACAAACACTAACCCCCTAACAACAAACAACACTAAACCCCTAACAAGAAACTAACCTAACCCTGTAACAACAAAGATCCCTAACCTCCTAACAACAAACAACCTTAACCCCCTAACAACAAACAACCCTAAACCCCTAACAACAAACCATCCTAACCCCCTAACAACCAACAACGCATACCCCCTAACCACAAACAACACTAACACCCTAACCACAAACAACACTAACCCCATAAGAATAAACAACACTAACCCCCTAACAACAAACAACACTAACACCCTAACAACAAAAACTACTAAACCCCAACAAGAAACAACCCTAAACCCCTAACAACAAACACTAACCCCCTAACAACAAACAACACTAAACCCCAACAAGAAACTAACCTAACCCCGTAACAACAAACAACCCTAACCTCCTAACAACAAACAACCTCAAACCCCTAACAACAAACAACCCTAAACCCCTAACAACAAACAACAGTAACACACTAACAACAAAAAACACTAAACCCCAACAAGAAACAACACTAAACCCCTAACAACAAACACTAACCCCCTAACAACAAACAACACTAAAACCCTAACAAGAAACTAACCTAACCCTGTAACAACAAACAACCCTAACCTCCTAACAACAAATAACCCTAACCCCCTAACAAACAACACTAACCGCCTAACCACAAACAACACTAACACCCTAACAACAAAAACTACTAAACCCCAACAAGAAACAACCCTAAACCCCTAGCAACAAACACTAACCCCCTAACAACAAACAACACTAAACCCCTAACAAGAAACTAACCTAACCCTGTAACAACAAACAACCCTAACCACCTAACAACAAACAACCTTAACCCCCTAACAACAAACAACCCTAAACCCCTAACAACAAACAATCCTAACCCCCTAACAACCAACAACGCACACCCCCTATCCACAAACAACACTAACACCCTAACCACCAACAGCACTAACCCAGTAAAAACAAAAAAAACTAACCACCTAACGACAACCAACACTTATCCCCTAAAAACAAACAACACTAACCCCGAACAAGAAAGAACCCAAATCCTCTAAGAACAAACAACTCTAACCCCCTAACAACAAAAAACTCGGAACTCCTAACAACAAGCAACACTAACCCACTAACAACAAACAACCCTAAACCCCTAACAACAAACAACCCTTACCCCCTAACAACCAACAGCACTAACCCCTAGGCAAAAACACTAACACCCTAACAACAAAACCCACTAAACCCCACAAGAAACAACCCTAAACACCTAACAACAAACAACACTAACCCCCTAACAACAAACAACACTAACACCCTAACAACAAAGATCCCTAACCCCCTAAAAACAAACAACAGTAAGCCCCAAGAACAAACAACACTAACCCTCTAACAACAACCCTAATCCCCTAACTACAAACAACACTAACCCACTAACAACAAACAAAACTAACCCCCTAAAAAACAACACAAACCCCAAACAACAAACAACTCTCACACCCTAACAACAAACAACACTAACCCCCTAACAACAACAACACTAACCCCCAGAAACGGACAACACTAACACCCTAACAACAAACACTACTAAACCCAACTAGGAACAACCCTAAAGCCCTAACAACAAACAACACTAACCCCCTAACAACAAACAACCCCAAACCCCTAACATCAAAGAACACTAACACCCTAACAACAAACAACCCTAACGCCCTAACAACAAACAACACTAACCCCCAAACAGCAAACAACCCTTAACCCTAAAAACCAGAAACACTAACCCACTAACAAAAAACAACCCTAACCCACAAAGAACAAACAACCCTAACACCCTAACAACAAACAACCTTAAACCCCTAACAACAAACAACCCTAAACCCCTAACAACAAACAATCCTAACCCCCTAACAACCAACAACACTCACCCCCTAACCACAAACAACATTAACAACCTAACCACAAACAACACTAACCCCGTAAGAACAAACAACACTAACCCCCTAACAACAAACAACACTAACACCCTAACAACAAAAACCACTAAAGCCCAACAAGAAACAACCCTAAACCCCTAAATACAAACAACACTAACCCCCTAACAACAAACAACACCAACACCCTAACAACAAAAACTACTAAACCCCAAAAAGAAACAACCCTAAACCCCTAACAACAAACACTGACCCCCTAACAACAAACAACACTAAACCCCTAACAAGAAACTAACCTAACCCCGTAACAACAAACAACCCTAACCTCCTAAAAACAAACAACCTTAAACCCCTAATAACAAACAACCCTAAACCCTTAACAACAAACAACACTAACACCCTAAAAACAAAAACCACTAAACCCCAACAAGAAACATCACTAAACCCCTAACAACAAACACTAACCCCCTAACAACAAACAACACTAAACCCTAACAAGAAACTAACCTAACTCTGTAACAACAAACAACCCTAATCTCCTAACAACAAACAACCTTAAACCCCTAACAACAAACAACCCTAAGCCCCTAACCACAAAGAACACTAATACCCTAACAACAAAAAACATTACCCCCAACAAGAAACAACAATAAACCCCTAACAACAAACACTAAACCCCTAACAACAAACAACCCTAAACCCCTAACAACAAACAATCCTAACCCCCTAACAACAAACAACCCTAAACCCCTAACAACAAACAACCCTAACCTTCTAACAACAAACAACCCTAACCCCCTAACAAACAACAACACTAACCCCCAAACCACAAACAACACTAACACCCTAACAACAAAAACTACTAAACCTCAACAAGAAACAACCCTAAACCCCTAAGAACAAACACTAACCCCCTAACAACAAACAACACTAAACCCCTAACAAGAAACTAATGTAATACCGTAACAACAAACAACCCTAACCTCCTAACAACACACAACCTTAAACCCCTAACAACAAACAATCCTAACCCCCAACAACCAACAAAGCTCACCCCCTAACCACAAACAACACTAACACCCTAACCACAAACAACACTAACCCCGTAAGAACAAACAACACTAACCCCCTAACAACAAACAACACTAACACCCTAACAACAAAAACTACTAAACCCCAGCAAGAAACAACCCTAAACCCCTAACAACAAACACTAACCCCCTAACAACAAACAACACTAAACCCCTAACAAGAAACTAACCTAACCCCGTAACAACAAACAACCCTAACCTCCTAACAACAAACAACCTTAAACCCCTAACAACAAACAACCCTAAACCCCTAACAACAAAAATTAACACCCTAACAACAAAAACCACTAAACCCCAACAAGAAACAACACTAAACCCCTAACAACAAACACTAACCCCTAACAACAAACAACACTAAACCCCTAACAAGAAACTAACCTAACCCTGTAACAACAAACAAACCTAACCTCCTAACAACAAACAACCTTAACCCCCTAACAACAAACAACCCTAAACCCCTAACAACAAACAATCCTAACCCCCTAACAACCAACAACGCACACCCCCTAACCACAAACAACACTAACACCCTAACCACACACAACACTAACCCCGTAAGAACAAACAACACTAAGCCCCTAACCACAAACAACACTAACACCCTAACAACAAAAACTACTAAACCCCAACAAGAAACAACCCTAAACCCCTAACAACAAACACTAACCCCCTAACAACAAACAACACTAAACCCCTAACAAGAAACTAACCTAACCCCGTAACAACAAACAACCCTAACCTCCTAACAACAAACAACCGTAAACCCCTAACAACAAACAACCCTAAACCCCTAACAACAAACATTAACACCCTAACAACAAAAACCAGTAAACCCCAACAAGAAACAACACTAAACCCCTAACAACAAACACTAACCCCTAACAACAAACAACACTAAACCCCTAACAAGAAACTAACCTAACCCTGTAACAACAAACAAACCTAACCTCCTAACAACAAACAACCTTAACCCCCTAACAACAAACAACCCTAAACCCCTAACAACAAACAATCCTAACCCCCTAACAACCAACAACGCACACCCCCTAACCACAAACAACACTAACACCCTAACCACACACAACACTAACCCCGTAAGAACAAACAACACTAAGCCCCTAACCACAAACAACACTAACACCCTAACAACAAAAACTACTAAACCCCAACAAGAAACAACCCTAAACCCCTAACAACAAACACTAACCCCCTAACAACAAACAACACTAAACCCCTAAAAAGAAACTAACCTAACCCCGTAACAACAAACAACCCTAACCTCCTAACAACAAACAAACTTAAACCCCTATCAACAAACAACCCTAAACCCCTAACAACAAACAACACTAACAGCCTAACAACAAAAACCACTAAAACCCAACAAGAAACAACACTAAACCCCTAACAACAAACACTAAACCCCTAACAACAAACAACACTAAACCCCTAACAAGAAACTAACCTAACCCTGTAACAACAAACAACCCTAACCTCCTAACAACAAACAACCTTGACCCGCTAACAACAAACAACCTTAAAACCCTAACAACAAACAATCCTAACACCCTAACAACCAACAACGCTCACCCCCTAACCACAAACAACACTAACCCCGTAAGAACAAACAACACTAACCCCCTAACAACAAACAACACTAACACCCTAACAACAAAAACTACTAAACCCCAACAAGAAACAACCCTAAACCCCTAACAACAAACACTAACCCCCTACCAACAAACAACACTAAACCCCTAACAAGGAACTTACCTAACCCTGTAACAACAAACAACCCTAACCTCCTAACAACAAACAACCTTAACCCCCTAACAACAAACAACCTTAAACCCCTAACAACAAACAATCCTAACCCCCTAACAACCAACAACGCTGACCCCCTAACTGCAAACAGCACTAACACCCTAACCACAATCAACACTAACCCCGTAAGAACAAACAACACTAACCCCCTAACAACAAACAACACTAACACCCTAACAACAAAAACTACGAAACCCAACAAGAAACAACCCTAAACCCCTAACAACAAACACTAACCCCCTAACAACAAACAACACTAAACCCCTAA
The DNA here is from genome assembly GCF_030014295.1 of Loxodonta africana. Classification (NCBI taxonomy): domain Eukaryota; kingdom Metazoa; phylum Chordata; class Mammalia; order Proboscidea; family Elephantidae; genus Loxodonta; species Loxodonta africana. The sequence goes on along the minus strand of NW_026974830.1, from coordinate 1,143,380 downwards.
CAAGAAACTAACCTAACCCCGTAACAACAAACAACCCTAACCTCCTAACAACAAACAACCTTAAACCCCTAACAACAAACAACCCTAAACCCCTAACAACAATCAACACTAACACCCTAACAACAAAAACCACTAAACCCCAAGAAGAAACAACACTAAACCCCTAACAACAAACACTAAACCCCTAACAACAAACAACACTAAACCCCTAACAAGAAACTAATGTAACCCCGTAACAACAAACAACCCTAACCTCCTAACAACACACAACCTTAAACCCCTAACAACAAACAATCCTAACCCCCAACAACCAACAAAGCTCACCCCCTAACCACAAACAACACTAACACCCTAACCACAAACAACACTAACCCCGTAAGAACAAACAACACTAACCCCCTAACAACAAACAACACTAACACCCTAACAACAAAAACTACTAAACCCCAACAAGAAACAACCCTAAACCCCTAACAACAAACACTAACCCCCTAACAACAAACAACACTAAACCCCTAACAAGAAACTAAACTAACCCCGTAACAACAAACAACCCTAACCTCCTAACAACAAACAATCTTAAACCCCTAACAACAAACAACCCTAAACCCCTAACAACAAACATTAACACCCTAACAACAAAAACCAGCAAACCTCAACAAGAAACAACACTAAACCCCTAACAACAAACACTAACCCCTAACAACAAACAACACTAAACCCCTAACAAGAAACTAACCTAACCCTGTAACAACAAACAAACCAAACATCCTAACAACAAACAACCTTAACCCCCTAACAACAAACAACCCTAAACCCCTAACAACAAACAATCCTAACCCCCTAACAACCAACAACGCACACCCCCTAACCACAAACAACACTAACACCCTAACCACACACAACACTAACCCCGTAAGAACAAACAACACTAAGCCCCTAACCACAAACAACACTAACACCCTAACAACAAAAACTACTAAACCCCAACAAGAAACAACCCTAAACCCCTAACAACAAACACTAACCCCCTAACAACAAACAACACTAAACCCCTAAAAAGAAACTAACCTAACCCCGTAACAACAAACAACCCTAACCTCCTAACAACAAACAAACTTAAACCCCTATCAACAAACAACCCTAAACCCCTAACAACAAACAACACTAACACCCTAACAACAAAAACCACTAAACCCCAACAAGAAACAACCCTAAACCCCTAACAACAAACACTAACCCCCTAACAACAAACAACACTAAACCCCTAACAAGAAACTAACCTAACCCCGTAACAACAAACAACCCTAACCTCCTAACAACAAACAACCTTAAACCCCTAACAACAAACAACCCTAAACCCCTAACAACAATCAACACTAACACCCTAACAACAAAAACCACTAAACCCGAACAAGAAACAACACTAAACCCCTAACAACAAACACTAACTCCCTAACAACAAACAACACTAAACCCCTAACAAGAAACTAATGTAACCCCGTAACAAAAAACAACCCTAACCTCCTAACAACACACAACCTTAAACCCCTAACAACAAACAATCCTAACCCCCAACAACCAACAAAGCTCACCCCCTAACCACAAACAACACTAACACCCTAACCACAAACAACACTAACCCCGTAAGAACAAACAACACTAACCCCCTAACAACAAACAACACTAACACCCTAACAACAAAAACTACTAAACCCCAACAAGAAACAACCCTAAACCCCTAACAACAAACACTAACCCCCTAACAACAAACAACACTAAACCCCTAACAAGAAACTAACCTAACCCCGTAACAACAAACAACCCTAACCTCCTAACAACAAACAATCTTAAACCCCTAACAACAAACAACCCTAAACCCCTAACAACAAACATTAACACCCTAACAACAAAAACCAGTAAACCCCAACAAGAAACAACACTAAACCCCTAACAACAAACACTAACCCCTAACAACAAACAACACTAAACCCCTAACAAGAAACTAACCTAACCCTGTAACAACAAACAAACCTAACCTCCTAACAACAAACAACCTTAACCCCCTAACAGCAAACAACCTTAAACCCCTAACAACAAACAATCCTAACCCCCTAACAACCAACAACGCTCACCCCCTAACCACAAACAGCACTAACACCCTAACCACAATCAACACTAACCCCGTAAGAGCAAACAACACTAACCCCCTAACAACAAACAACACTAACACCCTAACAACAAAAACTACTAAACCCCAACAAGAAACAACCCTAAACCCCTAACAACAAACACTAACCCCCTAACAACAAACAACACTAAACCCCTAACAAGAAACTAACCTAACCCCGTAACAACAAACAACCCTAACCTCCTAATAACAAACAACCTTAACCCCCTAACAACAAACAACCCTAAACCCCTAACAACAAACAATCCTAACCCCCTAACAACCAACAACGCTCACTCCCTAAGCACAAACAACACTAACACCCTAACAACAAAAACCACTAAAACCCAACAAGAAACAACCTTAAACCCCTAAATACAAGCAACACTAATCCCCTAACCACAAACAACACTAACACCCTAACAACATAAACCACTAAACCTCAACAAGAAACAACCCGAAACCCCTAAATAGAAACAACACTAACCACCTAACAACAACCCTAACCCCCTAACAACAAACAGCCCTAACCCCCAACAACAAACTACTCTAACCCATTAACAACAAACAACCCTAAGCCCCTAACAACAAAGAACCCTAACTCTCTAACAAGAAACAACACTAACCCCCTAACAACAAAAAACACTAACCCCTAACAACAATCCTAACAACCTAACAACAAACAACACTAACCCCCTAAAAATAAACTACTCTAAACACCTAAGAACAAACAACCCTAACCCCCTAAAAACAAACAACCCTAAAGCCCTAACAACAAACAGCCCTAACCTTGTAATAACAAACAACCCTAACACCCTAACAAACAACAAAACTAACCTCGTAACCACAAACAACACTAACACCCTAACAACAAAAACTACTAAACCCCAACAAGAAACAACCCTAAACCCCTAACAACAAACACTAACCCCTTAACAACAAATAACACTAAACCCCTAACAAGAAACTAACCTAACCCCGTAACAACAAACAACCCTAACATCCTAACAACAAGGAACCTTAACCCCCTAACAGCAAACAACCCTAAATCCGTACCAACAAACAATCCTAACCCCCTAACAACGAACAACGCTCACCCCCTAACCACAGCAGCACTAAAACCCTAACCACAAACAACACTAACCCCGTAAGAACAAACAACACTAACCCCGTAACAACAAACAACACTAACACCCTAACAACAAAAACTACTAAACCCCAACAAGAAACAACCCTAAACCCCTAACAACAAACACTAACCCCCTAACAACAAACAACACTAAACACCTAACAAGAAACTAACCTAACCCCGTAACAACAAACAACCCTAACCTCCTAACAACAAACAACCTTAAACCCCTAACAACAAACAACCCTAAACCCCTAACAACAAACAACACTAACACCCTAACAACAAAAACCACTAAACTCCAACAGGAAACAACACTGAACCCCTAACAACAAACACTAACCCCCTAACAACAAACAACTCTAAACCCCTAACAAGAAACTAACCTAACCCTGTAACAAAAAACAACCCTAACCTCCTAACAACAAACAACCTTAACCCCCTAACAACAAACAACCCTAAACCCCTAACAACAAAAATTAACACCCTAACAACAAAAACCAGTAAACCCCAACAAGAAACAACACTAAACCCCTAACAACAAACACTAACCCCTAACAATAAACAACACTAAACCCCTAACAAGAAACTAACCTAACCCTGTAACAACAAACAAACCTAACCTCCTAACAACAAACAACCTTAACCCCCTAACAACAAACAACCCTAAACCCCTAACAACAAACAATCCTAACCCCCTAACAACCAACAACGCACACCCCCTAACCACAAACAACACTAACTCCCTAACCACACACAACACTAACCCCGTAAGAACAAACAACACTAAGCCCCTAACCACAAACAACACTAACACCCTAACAACAAAAACTACTAAACCCCAACAAGAAACAACCCTAAACCCCTAACAACAAACACTAACCCCCTAACAACAAACAACACTAAACCCCTAAAAAGAAACTAACCTAACCCCGTAACAACAAACAACCCTAACCTCCTAACAACAAACAAACTTAAACCCCTATCAACAAACAACCCTAAACCCCTAAATACAAACAACACTAACACCCTAACAACAAAAACCACTAAAACCCAACAAGAAACAACACTAAACCCCTAACAACAAACACAAACCCCTAACAACAAACAACACTATACCCCTAACAAGAAACTAACCTAACCCTGTAACAACAAACAACCCTAACGTCCTAACAACAAACAACCTTGACCCCCTAACAACAAACAACCTTAAACCCCTAACAACAAACAATCCTAACCCCCTAACAACCAACAACGCTCACCCCCTAACCACAAACAACACTAACCCCGTAAGAACAAACAACACTAACCCCCTAACAACAAACAACACTAACACCCTAACAACAAAAACTACTAAACCCCAACAAGAAACAACCCTAAACCCCTAACAACAAACACTAACCCCCTAACAACAAACAACACTAAACACCTAACAAGAAACTAACCTAACCCCGTAACAACAAACAACCCTGACCTCCTAACAACAAACAACCTTAAACCCCTAACAACAAACAACCCTAAACCCCTAACAACAAACAACACTAACACCCTAACAACAAAAACCACTAAACACCAACAAGAAACAGCACTAAACTCCTAACAACAAACACTAACCCCCTAACAACAAACAACACTAAACCCCTAACAAGAAACTAACCTTATCCCGTAACAACAAAAACCCTAACCTCCTAACAACAAACAACCTTAAAACCCTAACAGCAAACAACCCTAAACCCCTAACAACAAACAGCACTAACACCCTAACAACAAAAAACACTAAACCTCAACAAGAAACCACACTAAACCCCTAACAAGAAACACTAACCCCCTAAGAACAAACAACACTAAACCCCTAACAAGAAACTAACCTAACCCTGTAACAACAAACAACCCTAACCTCCTAACAACAAACAACCTTAACCACCTAACAACAAACAACACTAACACCCTAACAACAAAAACCACTAAACCCCAACAAGAAACAACACTAAAACTCTAACAACAAACACTAACCCCCTAACAACAAACAACACTAAACCCCTAACAAGAAACTAACCTAACCCTGTAACAACAAACAACCCTAACCTCCTAAAAACAAACAACCTTAACCCCCTAACAGCAAACAACCCTAAATCCCTAACAACAAACAATCCTAACCCCCTAACAACCAACAACGCTCACCCCCTAACCACAAATAGCACTAACACCCTAACCACAAACAACAGTAACCCCGTAAGAACAAACAACACTAACCCCTAACAACAAACAACACTAACACCATAACAACAAAAATTACTAAACCCCAACAAGAAACAACCCTAAACTCCTAACAACAAACACTAACCCCCTAACAACAAACAACACTAAACCCCTAACAAGAAACTCACCTAACCCCGTAAAAACAAACAACCCTAACCTCCTAACAACAAACAACCTTAAACCCCTAACAACAAACAACCCTAAACCCCTAACAACAAACAACACTAACACCCAAACAACAAAAACCACTACACTCCAACAGGAAACAACACTGAACCCCTAAAAACAAACACTAACCTCCTAACAACAAACAACACTAAACCCCTAACAAGAAACTTACCTAACCCTGTAAGAACAAACAACCCTAACCTCCTAACAACAAACAACCCTAACACCCTAACAAACAACAACACTAACCCCCTAACCACAAACAACACTAACACCCTAACAACAAAAACTACTAAACCCCAACAAGAAACAACCCTAAACCCCTAACAACAAACACTAACCCCCTATCAACAAACAACACTAAACCCCTAACGAGAAACTAACCTAACCCCGTAACAAAAAACAACCCTAACCTCCTAACAACAAACAACCTTAAGCCCCTAACAACAAACAACCCTAAACCCCTAACAACAAACAACACTAACACCCTAACAACAAAAAACACTAAACCCCAACAAGAAACAACACTAAACCCCTAACAACAAACACTAACCCCCTAACAACAAACAACACTAAACCCCTAACAAGAAACTAACCTAACCCTGTAACAACAAACAACCCTAACCTCCTAACAACAAACAACCTTAACGCCCTAACAGCAAACAACCTTAAACCCCTAACAACAAACAATCCTAACCCCCTAACAACCAACAACGCTCACCCCCTAACCACAAACAGCACTAACACCCTAACCACAATCAACACTAACCCCGTAAGAGCAAACAACACTAAGCCCCTAACAACAAACAACACTAACACCCTAACAACAAAAACTACTAAACCCCAACAAGAAACAACCCTAAACCCCTAACAACAAACACTAACCCCCTAACAACAAACAACCCTAAACCCCTAACAACAAACACTAAACCCCTAACAACAAACAACCCTAAACCCCTAACAACAAACAATCCTAACCCCCTAACAACCAACAACGCTCACCCCCTAACCACAAACAACACTAACACCCTAACCACAAACAACACTAACCCCGTAAGAACAAAGAACACTAATCCCCCTAACCACAAACAACACTAACACCCTAACAACAAAAACTACTAAACCCCAACAAGAAACAACACTAAACCCATAACAACAAACACTAACTTCCTAACAACAAACAACACTAAACCCCTAACAAGAAACTAACCTAACCCCGTAACAACAAACAACCCTAACCTGCTAACAGCAAACAACCTTAAACCCCTAACAACAAACAACCCTAAACCCTTAACAACAAACAACACTAACCCCCTAACAACCAACAACGCTCACCCCCTAACCACAAACAACACTAACACCCTAACCACAAACAACACTAACCCGGTAAGAACAAACAACACTAACCCCCTAACAACAAAAACCACTAAAGCTCAACAAGAAACAACCCTAAACCCCTAAATACAAACAACACTAACCCCCTAACCACAAACAACACTAACACCCTAACAACAAAAACCACTAAACCTCAACAAGAAACAACCCGAAACCCCTGAATAGAAACAACACTAACCTACTAACAACAACCCGAACCCCCTAAAAAGAAACAACCCTAACCCCCAACAACAAACTACTCTAACCCACTAACAAACAACCCTAAGCCCCTAACAACAAAGAACCCTAACTCTCTAACAAGAAACAACACTAACCCCTCAACAACAAAAACCACTAACACCCTAACAAGAAACACCACTAACCCCCTAACAACAATCCTAAGAACCTAACAACAAACAACACTAACCCCCTAAAAATAAACTACTCTAAACCCCTAACAACAAACAACCCTAACCCCCTAACAAACAACAACACTAACCCCCTAACCACAAACAACACTAACACCCTAACAACAAAAACTACTAAACCCCAACAAGAAACAACCCTAAATCCCTAACACCAAACACTAACCCCCTAACAACAAACAACACTAAACCCCTAACAAGAAACTAACCTAACCCCGTAACAACAAACAACCCTAACCTCCTAACAACAAACAACCTTAAACCCCTAACAACAAACAACCCTAAACCCCTAACAACAAACAACACTAACACCCTAACAACGAAAACCACTAAACCCCAACAAGAAACAACACTAAACCCCTAACAACAAACACTAACCCCCTAACAACAAACAACCCTAACCCCTAACAAGAAACTAACCTAACCCTGTAACAACAAACAACCCTAACCTCCTAACAACAAACAACCTTAACCCCCTAACAACAAACAACCCTAAACCCCTAACAACAAACAATCCTAACCCCCTAACAACCAACAACGCTCACCCCCTAACCACAAACAACACTAACACCCTAACCACAAACAACACTAACCCCGTAAGAACAAACAACACTAACCCCCTAACAACAAACAACACTAACACCCTAACAACAAAAACTACTAAATCCCAACAAGAAACAACCCTAAACCCCTAACAACAAACACTAACCCCCTAACAACAAACAACACTAAACCCCTAACAAGAAACTAACCTAACCCCGTAACAACACACAACCCTAACCTCCTAACAACAAACAACCTTAAACCCCTAACAACAAACAACCCTAAACCCCTAACAACAAACAACACTAACACCCTAACAACAAAAACCACTAAACCAAAACAAGAAACAACACTAAACTCCGAACAACAAACACTAACCCCCTAACAACAAACAACACTAAACCCCTAACAAGAAACTAACCTAACCCCGTAACAACAAACAACCCTCACCTCCTAACAACAAACAACCTTAAACCCCTAACAACAAACAAATCAAAACCCCTAACAACAAACACTAACACCCTAACAACAAAAACCACTAAACCCCAACAAGAAACAACACTAAACCCCTAACAACAAACAACACTAAACCGCTAACAACAAACACTAACCCCCAACAACAAACAACACTAAACCCCTAACAAGAAACTAACCTAACCCTGTAACAACAAACAACCCTAACCTCCTAACAACAAACAACCCTAACCCCCTAACAAACAGCAACACTAACCCCCTAACCACAAACAACACTAACACCCTAACAACAAAAACTACTAAATCCCAACAAGAAACAACCCTAAACCCCTAACAACAAACACTAACCCCCTAACAACAAACAACATTAAACCCCTAACAAGAAACTAACCTAATCCCGTAACAACAAACAACCCTAACCTCCTAACGACAAACAACCTTAAACCCGTAACAACAAACAACCCTAAACCTCTATCAACAAACAACACTAACACCCTAACAACAAAAACCACTAAACCCCAAAAAGAAACAACACTAAACCCCTAACAACAAACACTAACTCCCTAACAACAAACAACACTAAACCCATAACAAGAAACTAACGAAACCCTGTAACAACAAACAACCCTAACCTCCTAACAAGAAACAACCTTAACCCCCTAACAACAAACAACCCTAAATCCGTACCAACAAACAATCCTAACCCCCTAACAACGAACAACGCTCACCCCCTAACCACAGCAGCACTAAAACCCTAACCACAAACAACACTAACCCCGTAAGAACAAACAACACTAACCCCGTAACAACAAACAACACTAACACCCTAACAACAAAAACTACTAAACCCCAACAAGAAACAACCCTAAACCCCTAACAACAAACACTAACCCCCTAACAACAAACAACACTAAACACCTAACAAGAAACTAACCTAACCCCGTAACAACAAACAACCCTAACCTCCTAACAACAAACAACCTTAAACCCCTAACAACAAACAACCCTAAACCCCTAACAACAAACAACACTAACACCCTAACAACAAAAACCACTAAACTCCAACAGGAAACAACACTGAACCCCTAACAACAAACACTAACCCCCTAACAACAAACAACTCTAAACCCCTAACAAGAAACTAACCTAACCCTGTAACAAAAAACAACCCTAACCTCCTAACAACAAACAACCTTAACCCCCTAACAACAAACAACCCTAAACCCCTAACAACAAACATTAGCACCCTAACAACAAAAACCAGTAAACCCCAACAAGAAACAACACTAAACCCCTAACAACAAACACTAACCCCTAACAATAAACAACACTAAACCCCTAACAAGAAACTAACCTAACCCTGTAACAACAAACAAACCTAACCTCCTAACAACAAACAACCTTAACCCCCTAACAACAAACAACCCTAAACCCCTAACAACAAACAATCCTAACCCCCTAACAACCAACAACGCACACCCCCTAACCACAAACAACACTAACTCCCTAACCACACACAACACTAACCCCGCAAGAACAAACAACACTAAGCCCCTAACCACAAACAACACTAACACCCTAACAACAAAAACTACTAAACCCCAACAAGAAACAACCCTAAACCCCTAACAACAAACACTAACCCCCTAACAACAAACAACACTAAACCCCTAAAAAGAAACTAACCTAACCCCGTAACAACAAACAACCCTAACCTCCTAACAACAAACAAACTTAAACCCCTATCAACAAACAACCCTAAACCCCTAAATACAAACAACACTAACACCCTAACAACAAAAACCACTAAAACCCAACAAGAAACAACACTAAACCCCTAACAACAAACACAAACCCCAAACAACAAACAACACTATACCCCTAACAAGAAACTAACCTAACCCTGTAACAACAAACAACCCTAACGTCCTAACAACAAACAACCTTGACCCCCTAACAACAAACAACCTTAAACCCCTAACAACAAACAATCCTAACCCCCTAACAACCAACAACGCTCACCCCCTAACCACAAACAACACTAACCCCGTAAGAACAAACAACACTAACCCCCTAACAACAAACAACACTAACACCCTAACAACAAAAACTACTAAACCCCAACAAGAAACAACCCTAAACCCCTAACAACAAACACTAACCCCCTAACAACAAACAACACTAAACACCTAACAAGAAACTAACCTAACCCCGTAACAACAAACAACCCTGACCTCCTAACAACAAACAACCTTAAACCCCTAACAACAAACAACCCTAAACCCCTAACAACAAACAACACTAACACCCTAACAACAAAAACCACTAAACACCAACAAGAAACAGCACTAAACCCCTAACAACAAACACTAACCCCCTAACAACAAACAACACTAAACCCCTAACAAGAAACTAACCTTATCCCGTAACAACAAAAACCCTAACCTCCTAACAACAAACAACCTTAAAACCCTAACAGCAAACAACCCTAAACCCCTAACAACAAACAGCACTAACACCCTAACAACAAAAAACACTAAACCTCAACAAGAAACCACACTAAACCCCTAACAAGAAACACTAACCCCCTAAGAACAAACAACACTAAACCCCTAACAAGAAACTAACCTAACCCCGTAACAACAAACAACCCTAACCTCCTAACAACAAACAACCTTAAACCCCTAACAACAAACAACCCTAAACCCCTAACAACAATCAACACTAACACCCTAACAACAAAAACCACTAAACCCCAACAAGAAACAACACTAAACCCCTAACAACAAACACTAACTCCCTAACAACAAACAACACTAAACCCCTAACAAGAAACTAATGTAACCCCGTAACAACAAACATCCCTAACCTCCTAACAACACACAACCTTAAACCCCTAACAACAAACAATCCTAACCCCCAACAACCAACAAAGCTCACCCCCTAACCACAAACAACACTAACACCCTAACCACAAACAACACTAACCCCGTAAGAACAAACAACACTAACCCCCTAACAACAAACAACACTAACACCCTAACAACAAAAACTACTAAACCCCAACAAGAAACTAACCTAACCCCGTAACAACAAACAACCCTAACCTCCTAATAACAAACAACCTTAACCCCCTAACAACAAACAACCCTAAACCCCTAACAACAAACAATCCTAACCCCCTAACAACCAACAACGCTCACTCCCTAAGCACAAACAACACTAACACCCTAACAACAAAAACCACTAAAACCCAACAAGAAACAACCTTAAACCCCTAAATACAAGCAACACTAATCCCCTAACCACAAACAACACTAACACCCTAACAACATAAACCACTAAACCTCAACAAGAAACAACCCGAAACCCCTAAATAGAAACAACACTAACCACCTAACAACAACCCTAACCCCCTAACAACAAACAGCCCTAACCCCCAACAACAAACTACTCTAACCCATTAACAACAAACAACCCTAAGCCCCTAACAACAAAGAACCCTAACTCTCTAACAAGAAACAACACTAACCCCCTAACAACAAAAAACACTAACCTCTAACAACAATCCTAACAACCTAACAACAAACAACACTAACCCCCTAAAAATAAACTACTCTAAACACCTAACAACAAACAACCCTAACCCCCTAAAAACAAACAACCCTAAAGCCCTAACAACAAACAGCCCTAACCTTGTAATAACAAACAACCCTAACACCCTAACAAACAACAAAACTAACCTCCTAACCACAAACAACACTAACACCCTAACAACAAAAACTACTAAACCCCAACAAGAAACAACCCTAAACCCCTAACAACAAACACTAACCCCTTAACAACAAATAACACTAAACCCCTAACAAGAAACTAACCTAACCCCGTAACAACAAACAACCCTAACATCCTAACAACAAGGAACCTTAACCCCCTAACAGCAAACAACCCTAAATCCGTACCAACAAACAATCCTAACCCCCTAACAACGAACAACGCTCACCCCCTAACCACAGCAGCACTAAAACCCTAACCACAAACAACACTAACCCCGTAAGAACAAACAACACTAACCCCGTAACAACAAACAACACTAACACCCTAACAACAAAAACTACTAAACCCCAACAAGAAACAACCCTAAACCCCTAACAACAAACACTAACCCCCTAACAACAAACAACACTAAACACCTAACAAGAAACTAACCTAACCCCGTAACAACAAACAACCCTAACCTCCTAACAACAAACAACCTTAAACCCCTAACAACAAACAACCCTAAACCCCTAACAACAAACAACACTAACACCCTAACAACAAAAACCACTAAACTCCAACAGGAAACAACACTGAACCCCTAACAACAAACACTAACCCCCTAACAACAAACAACTCTAAACCCCTAACAAGAAACTAACCTAACCCTGTAACAAAAAACAACCCTAACCTCCTAACAACAAACAACCTTAACCCCCTAACAACAAACAACCCTAAACCCCTAACAACAAACATTAACACCCTAACAACAAAAACCAGTAAACCCCAACAAGAAACAACACTAAACCCCTAACAACAAACACTAACCCCTAACAATAAACAACACTAAACCCCTAACAAGAAACTAACCTAACCCTGTAACAACAAACAAACCTAACCTCCTAACAACAAACAACCTTAACCCCCTAACAACAAACAACCCTAAACCCCTAACAACAAACAATCCTAACCCCCTAACAACCAACAACGCACACCCCCTAACCACAAACAACACTAACTCCCTAACCACACACAACACTAACCCCGTAAGAACAAACAACACTAAGCCCCTAACCACAAACAACACTAACACCCTAACAACAAAAACTACTAAACCCCAACAAGAAACAACCCTAAACCCCTAACAACAAACACTAACCCCCTAACAACAAACAACACTAAACCCCTAAAAAGAAACTAACCTAACCCCGTAACAACAAACAACCCTAACCTCCTAACAACAAACAAACTTAAACCCCTATCAACAAACAACCCTAAACCCCTAAATACAAACAACACTAACACCCTAACAACAAAAACCACTAAAACCCAACAAGAAACAACACTAAACCCCTAACAACAAACACAAACCCCTAACAACAAACAACACTATACCCCTAACAAGAAACTAACCTAACCCTGTAACAACAAACAACCCTAACGTCCTAACAACAAACAACCTTGACCCCCTAACAACAAACAACCTTAAACCCCTAACAACAAACAATCCTAACCCCCTAACAACCAACAACGCTCACCCCCTAACCACAAACAACACTAACCCCGTAAAAACAAACAACATTAACCCCCTAACAACAAACAACACTAACACCCTAACAACAAAAACTACTAAACCCCAACAAGAAACAACCCTAAACCCCTAACAACAAACACTAACCCCCTAACAACAAACAACACTAAACACCTAACAAGAAACTAACCTAACCCCGTAACAACAAACAACCCTGACCTCCTAACAACAAACAACCTTAAACCCCTAACAACAAACAACCCTAAACCCCTAACAACAAACAACACTAACACCCTAACAACAAAAACCACTAAACACCAACAAGAAACAGCACTAAACCCCTAACAACAAACACTAACCCCCTAACAACAAACAACACTAAACCCCTAACAAGAAACTAACCTTATCCCGTAACAACAAAAACCCTAACCTCCTAACAACAAACAACCTTAAAACCCTAACAGCAAACAACCCTAAACCCCTAACAACAAACAGCACTAACACCCTAACAACAAAAAACACTAAACCTCAACAAGAAACCACACTAAACCCCTAACAAGAAACACTAACCCCCTAAGAACAAACAACACTAAACCCCTAACAAGAAACTAACCTAACACTGTAACAACAAACAACCCTAACCTCCTAACAACAAACAACCTTAACCACCTAACAACAAACAACACTAACACCCTAACAACAAAAACCACTAAACCCCAACAAGAAACAACACTAAAACCCTAACAACAAACACTAACCCCCTAACAACAAACAACACTAAACCCCTAACAAGAAACTAACCTAACCCTGTAACAACAAACAACCCTAACCTCCTAAAAACAAACAACCTTAACCCCCTAACAGCAAACAACCCTAAATCCCTAACAACAAACAATCCTAACCCCCTAACAACCAACAACGCTCACCCCCTAACCACAAATAGCACTAACACCCTAACCACAAACAACAGTAACCCCGTAAGAACAAACAACACTAACCCCTAACAACAAACAACACTAACACCCTAACAACAAAAATTACTAAACCCCAACAAGAAACAACCCTAAACTCCTAACAACAAACACTAACCCCCTAACAACAAACAACACTAAACCCCTAACAAGAAACTCACCTAACCCCGTAAAAACAAACAACCCTAACCTCCTAACAACAAACAACCTTAAACCCCTAACAACAAACAACCCTAAACCCCTAACAACAAACAACACTAACACCCAAACAACAAAAACCACTACACTCCAACAGGAAACAACACTGAACCCCTAAAAACAAACACTAACCTCCTAACAACAAACAACACTAAACCCCTAACAAGAAACTTACCTAACCCTGTAAGAACAAACAACCCTAACCTCCTAACAACAAACAACCCTAACACCCTAACAAACAACAACACTAACCCCCTAACCACAAACAACACTAACACCCTAACAACAAAAACTACTAAACCCCAACAAGAAACAACCCTAAACCCCTAACAACAAACACTAACCCCCTATCAACAAACAACACTAAACCCCTAACGAGAAACTAACCTAACCCCGTAACAAAAAACAACCCTAACCTCCTAACAACAAACAACCTTAAGCCCCTAACAACAAACAACCCTAAACCCCTAACAACAAACAACACTAACACCCTAACAACAAAAAACACTAAACCCCAACAAGAAACAACACTAAACCCCTAACAACAAACACTAACCCCCTAACAACAAACAACACTAAACCCCTAACAAGAAACTAACCTAACCCTGTAACAACAAACAACCCTAACCTCCTAACAACAAACAACCTTAACGCCCTAACAGCAAACAACCTTAAACCCCTAACAACAAACAATCCTAACCCCCTAACAACCAACAACGCTCACCCCCTAACCACAAACAGCACTAACACCCTAACCACAATCAACACTAACCCCGTAAGAGCAAACAACACTAAACCCCTAACAACAAACAACACTAACACCCTAACAACAAAAACTACTAAACCCCAACAAGAAACAACCCTAAACCCCTAACAACAAACACTAACCCCCTAACAACAAACAACCCTAAACCCCTAACAACAAACACTAAACCCCTAACAACAAACAACCCTAAACCCCTAACAACAAACAATCCTAACCCCCTAACAACCAACAACGCTCACCCCCTAACCACAAACAACACTAACACCCTAACCACAAACAACACTAACCCCGTAAGAACAAAGAACACTAATCCCCCTAACCACAAACAACACTAACACCCTAACAACAAAAACTACTAAACCCCAACAAGAAACAACACTAAACCCATAACAACAAACACTAACTTCCTAACAACAAACAACACTAAACCCCTAACAAGAAACTAACCTAACCCCGTAACAACAAACAACCCTAACCTGCTAACAGCAAACAACCTTAAACCCCTAACAACAAACAACCCTAAACCCTTAACAACAAACAACACTAACCCCCTAACAACCAACAACGCTCACCCCCTAACCACAAACAACACTAACACCCTAACCAAAAACAACACTAACCCGGTAAGAACAAACAACACTAACCCCCTAACAACAAAAACCACTAAAGCCCAACAAGAAACAACCCTAAACCCCTAAATACAAACAACACTAACCCCCTAACCACAAACAACACTAACACCCTAACAACAAAAACCACTAAACCTCAACAAGAAACAACCCGAAACCCCTGAATAGAAACAACACTAACCTACTAACAACAACCCGAACCCCCTAAAAAGAAACAACCCTAACCCCCAACAACAAACTACTCTAACCCACTAACAAACAACCCTAAGCCCCTAACAACAAAGAACCCTAACTCTCTAACAAGAAACAACACTAACCCCTCAACAACAAAAACCACTAACACCCTAACAAGAAACACCACTAACCCCCTAACAACAATCCTAAGAACCTAACAACAAACAACACTAACCCCCTAAAAATAAACTACTCTAAACCCCTAACAACAAACAACCCTAACCCCCTAACAAACAACAACACTAACCCCCTAACCACAAACAACACTAACACCCTAACAACAAAAACTACTAAACCCCAACAAGAAACAACCCTAAACCCCTAACACCAAACACTAACCCCCTAACAACAAACAACACTAAACCCCTAACAAGAAACTAACCTAACCCCGTAACAACAAACAACCCTAACCTCCTAACAACAAACAACCTTAAACCCCTAACAACAAACAACCCTAAACCCCTAACAACAAACAACACTAACACCCTAACAACGAAAACCACTAAACCCCAACAAGAAACAACACTAAACCCCTAACAACAAACACTAACCCCCTAACAACAAACAACCCTAACCCCTAACAAGAAACTAACCTAACCCTGTAACAACAAACAACCCTAACCTCCTAACAACAAACAACCTTAACCCCCTAACAACAAACAACCCTAAACCCCTAACAACAAACAATCCTAACCCCCTAACAACCAACAACGCTCACCCCCTAACCACAAACAACACTAACACCCTAACCACAAACAACACTAACCCCGTAAGAACAAACAACACTAACCCCCTAACAACAAACAACACTAACACCCTAACAACAAAAACTACTAAACCCCAACAAGAAACAACCCTAAACCCCTAACAACAAACACTAACCCCCTAACAACAAGCAACACTAAACCCCTAACAAGAAACTAACCTAACCCCGTAACAACACACAACCCTAACCTCCTAACAACAAACAACCTTAAACCCCTAACAACAAACAACCCTAAACCCCTAACAACAAACAACACTAACACCCTAACAACAAAAACCACTAAACCCCAACAAGAAACAACACTAAACCCCGAACAACAAACACTAACCCCCTAACAACAAACAACACTAAACCCCTAACAAGAAACTAACCTAACCCCGTAACAACAAACAACCCTCACCTCCTAACAACAAACAACCTTAAACCCCTAACAACAAACAAATCAAAACCCCTAACAACAAACACTAACACCCTAACAACAAAAACCACTAAACCCCAACAAGAAACAACACTAAACCCCTAACAACAAACACTAACCCCCTAACAACAAACAACACTAAACCCCTAACAACAAACACTAACCCCCAACAACAAACAACACTAAACCCCTAACAAGAAACTAACCTAACCCTGTAACAACAAACAACCCTAACCTCCTAACAACAAACAACCCTAACCCCCTAACAAACAGCAACACTAACCCCCTAACCACAAACAACACTAACACCCTAACAACAAAAACTACTAAATCCCAACAAGAAACAACCCTAAACCCCTAACAACAAACACTAACCCCCTAACAACAAACAACATTAAACCCCTAACAAGAAACTAACCTAATCCCGTAACAACAAACAACCCTAACCTCCTAACGACAAACAACCTTAAACCCGTAACAACAAACAACCCTAAACCTCTATCAACAAACAACACTAACACCCTAACAACAAAAACCACTAAACCCCAAAAAGAAACAACACTAAACCCCTAACAACAAACACTAACTCCCTAACAACAAACAACACTAAACCCATAACAAGAAACTAACGAAACCCTGTAACAACAAACAACCCTAACCTCCTAACAAGAAACAACCTTAACCCCCTAACAACAAACAACCCTAAACCCCTAACAACAAACAATCCGAACCCCCTAACAACCAGCAACGCTCATCCTCAAAACACAAACAACACTAACACCCTAACCACAAACAACACAAACCCCGTAAGAACAAACAACACTAACCCCCAACAACAAACAACACTAACACCCTAACAACAAAAACTACTAAACCCCAACAAAAAACAACCCTAAACCCCTAACAACAAACACTAACCCCCTAACAACAAACAACACTAAACCCCTAACAAGAAACTAACCTAACTCCGTAACAACAAATAACCCTAACCTCCTAACAACAAACAACCCTAAACCCCTAACAACAAACAACCCTAACCTTCTAACAACAAACAACCCTAACCAACTAACAAACAACACTAAGCCCCTAACCACAAACAACACTAACACCCTAACAATTAAAACTACTAAACCTCAACAAGAAACAACCCTAAACCCCTAACAACAAACACTAACCCCCTAACAACAAACAACACTAAACCCCTAACAAGAATCTAACCTAACCCCGTAATAACAAACAACCCTAACCTCCTAACAACAAACAACCTTAAACCCCTAACAACAAACAACCCTAACCTCCTAACAACAAACAACACTAACACCCTAACAACAAAAACCACTAAACCCCAACAAGAAACAACACTACACCCCTAACAACAAACACTAACCCCCTAACAACAAACAACACTAAACCCCTAACAAGAAACTAACCTAACCCCGTAACAACAAACAACCCTAACCTCCTAACAACAAACAACCCTAAACCCCTAACAACAAACAACACTAACACCCTAACAACAAAAACTAGTAAACCCCAACAAGAAACAACCCTAAACCCCTAACAACAAACACTAACCCCCTAACAACAAACAACACTAAACCCCTAACAAGAAACTAACCTAACCCCGTAACAACAAACAACCCTAACCTCCTAACAACAAACAACCTTAAACCCCTAACAACAAACAACCCTAAACCCCTAACAACAAACAACACTAACACCCTAACAACAAAAACCACTAAACCCCAACAAGAAACAACACTAAACCCCTAACAACAAACACTAACCCCCTAACAACAAACACTAAACCCCTAACAAGAAACTAATCTAACCCTGTAACAACAAACAACCCTAACCTCCTAAAAACAAACAACCTTAACCCCCTAACAACAAACAACCCTAAACCCCTAACAACAAACAATCCGAACCCCCTAACAACCAGCAACGCTCATCCTCAAAACACAAACAACACTAACACCCTAACCAGAAACAACACAAACCCCGTAAGAACAAACAACACTAACCCCCTAACAACAAAGAACACTAACACCCTAACAACAAAAACTACTAAACCCCAACTAGAAACAACCCTAAACCCCTAACAACAAACACTAACCCCCTAACAACAAACAACACTAAACCCCTAAGAAGAAACTAACCTAACTCCGTAACAACAAACAACCCTAACCTCCTAACAACAAACAACCCTAAACCCCTAACAACAAACAACCCTAACCTTCTAACAACAAACAACCCTAACCCCCTAACAAACAACACTAAGCCCCTAACCACAAACAACACTAACACCCTAACAAATAAAACTACTAAACCCCAACAAGAAACAACCCTAAAGCCCTAACAACAAACACTAACCCCCTAACAACAAACAACACTAAACCCCTAACAAGAAACTAACCTAACCCCGTAACAACAAACAACCCTAACCTCCTAACAACAAACAACCTTAAACCCCTAACAACAAACAACCCTAAACCCCTAACAACAAACAACACTAACACCCTAACAACAAAAACCACTAAACCCCAACAAGAAACAACACTACACCCCTAACAACAAACACTAACCCCCTAACAACAAACAACACTAAACCCCTAACAAGAAACTAACCTAACCCCGTAACAACAAACAACCCTAACCTCCTAACAACAAACAACCCTAAACCCCTAACAACAAACAACACTAACACCCTAACAACAAAAACTACTAAACCCCAACAAGAAACAACCCTAAACCCCTAACAACAAACACTAACCCCCTAACAACAAACAACACTAAACCCCTAACAAGAAACTAACCTAACCCCGTAACAACAAACAACCCTAACCTCCTAACAACAAACAACCTTAAACCCCTAACAAAAAACAACCCTAAACCCCTAACAACAAACAACACTAACACCCTAACAACAAAAACCACTAAACCGCAACAAGAAACAACACTAAACCCCTAACAACAAACACTAACCCCCTAACAACAAACAACACTAAACCCCTAACAAGAAACTAACCTAACCCTGTAACAACAAATATCCCTAACCTCCTAACAACAAACAACCTTAACCCCCTAACAACAAACAACCCTAAACCCCTAACAACAAACCATCCTAACCCCCTAACAACCAACAACGCACACCCCCTAACCACAAACAACACTAACACCCTAACCACAAACAACACTAACCCCGTAACAACAAACAACCCTAACCTCCTAACAACAAACAACCTTAAACCCCTAACAACAAACAACCCTAAACCCCTAACAACAAACAACCTTAAACCCCTAACAACAAACAACACTAAACCCCTAACAACAAACACTAACCCCCTAATCACAAACAACACTAAACCCCTAACAAGAAACTAACCTAACCCCGTAACAACAAAAAACCCTAACCTCCTAACAACAAACAAACCTAACCCCCTAACAAACAACAACACTAACCCCCTAACCACAAACAACACTAACACCCTAACAACAAAAACTACTAAACCCCAACAAGAAACAACCCTAAACCCCTAACAACAAACACTAACCCCTTAACAGCAAACAACACTAAACCCCTAACAAGAAACTAACCTAACCCCGTAACAACAAACAACCCTAACCTCCTAACAACAAACAACCTTAAACCCCTAACAACAAACAACCCTAAACGCCTAACAACAAACAACACTAACACCCTAACAACAAAAAACACTAAACCCCAACAGGAAAGAACACTAAACCCCTAACAAAAAACACTAACCCCCTAACAACAAACAACACTAAACCCCTAACAAGAAACTAACCTAACCCTGTAACAACAAACAGCCCTAACTTCCTAACAACAATCCACCTTAACCCCCTAACAACAAACAACCATAAACCCCTAACAACAAACAACCCTAACCCCCTAACAAACAACAACACTAACCCCCTAACCACAAACAACACTAACACCCTAACCACAAACAACACTAACACCCTAACAACAAAAACTACTAAACCCCAACAAGAAACAACAATAAACCCCTAACAACAAACACTAAACCCCTAACAGCAAACAACACTAAACCCCTAACAAGAAACTAACCTAACCCGCTAAAAACCAACAGCGCACACCCCCTAACCACAAACAACACTAACACCCTAACCACAAACAACACAAACCCCATAAGAACAAACAACACTAACCCCCTAACAACAAACAACACTACCACCCTAAGAACAAAAAATACTAAACCCCAACAAGAAACAACCCTAAACCCCTAACAACAAACACTAACCCCCTAACAACAAACAACACTAAACCCCTAACAAGAAACTAACCTAACTCCGTAACAACAAACAACCCTAACCTCCTAACAACAAACAATCCTAAACCCCTAACAACAAACAACCCTAACCTTCTAACAACAAACAACCCTAACCCCCTAACAAACAACAGCACTAACCCCCTAACCACAAACAACACTAACACCCTAACAACAACAACCACTAAACCCCAACAAGAAACAACACTAAACCCCTAACAACAAACACTAACCCCCTAACAACAAAAACACTAAACCCCTAACAATAAACTAACCTAACCCTGTAACAACAAACAACCCTAACCTCCTAACAACAAGCAACCCTAACCCCCTAACAAACAACAACACTAAGCCCCTAACCACAAACAACACTAACACCCTAACAACTAAAACTACTAAACCCCAACAAGAAACAACCCTAAACCCCTAAAAACAAACACTAACCCCCTAACAACAAACAACACTAAACCCCTAACAAGAAACTAACCTAACCCTGTAACAACAAACAACCCTAACCTCCTAACAACAAACAATCCTAACCCCCTAACAAACAACAGCACTAACCCCCTAACCACAAACAACACTAACAGCCTAACAACAAAAACTACTAAACCCCAACAAGAAACAACCCTAAACCCCTAACAACAAACACTAACCCCCTAACAACAAACAACACTAAACCCCTAACAAGAAACTAACCTAACCCCGTAACAACAAACAACCCTAACCTCCTAACAGCAAACAACCTTAAACCCCTAACAACAAACAACCCTAAACCCCTATCAACAAACAACACTAACACCCTAACAACAAAAACCACTAAACCCCAACAAGAAACAACACTAAACCCCTAACAACAAACACTAACCCCCTAACAACAAACAACACTAAACCCCTAACAAGAAACTAACCTAACCCTGTAACAACAAACAGCCCTAACCTCCTAACAACAAACCACCTTAACCCCGTAACAACAAACAACCCTAAACCCCTAACAACAAACAATCCTAACCCCCTAACAACCAACAACTCTCACCCCCTAACCACAAACAACACTAACACCCTAACCACAAACAACACTAACCCCGTAAGAACAAACAACACTAACCCCCTAACCACAAACAACACTAACACCCTAACAACAAAAACTACTAAACCCCAAAAAGAAACAACCCTAAACCCCTAACAACAAACACTAACCCCCTAACAACAAACAACACTAAACCCCTAACAAGAAACTAACCTAACCCTGTAACAACAAACAACCCTAACCTCCTAACAACAAACAACCTTAAACCCCTAACAACAAACAACCCTAAACCCCTAACAAGAAACAATCCTAACCACCTAACAACCAACAACGCTCACCCCCTAACCACAAACAACACTAACCCCGTAAGAACAAACAACACTAACCCCCTAACCACAAACAACACTAACACCCTAACAACAAAAACCACTAAACCCCAACAAGAAACAACCCTAAACCCCTAACAAACAACACTAACCCCCTAACAACACACAACCCTAACCAAACAACAAACAACCCTAACCCAGTAACAACAAACAACACTAACCCCCTAAAAAGAACCTACCCTAACCCCGTAACAACAAACAACCCTAACCCCTGACAACAAACAACCCTAACCCCCTAACAACAAACAACCCTAAACCGCTAACATCAAAGAACACTAACACCCTACCAAAAAATAACCAAAACCCCCAACAACAAACAACACTAACCCCCAAAAAACAAACACCCTAACCCCTAAAAACCAAAAACACTAACCCACTAACAGCAAACAACCCTATCCAACTAACAACAAACAACCCTAAAACCCTAACAACAAACAACACTAACCCTCTAACAACAAACAACCCTAACCCCTAACATCAAACAACAGTAACCCCGTAACAACAAACAACCCTAACCCCCTAACAACAAACATTCCTATCCACCTAACAACCAACAACACTAACCCCTTAACCACAAACACCACTAACACCCTAACAACAAAAACCACTCAACTCCAACAAGAAACAACCCTAAAGCCCTAACAACAAACAATACTAACCCCCTAACAACACACATCCCTAACCAAACAACAAACAACCCTATCCCACTAACAATAAACAACCCTAACACCCTAACAACAAACACTAACCCCCTAACAACAAACAACCCTAATCCCCTAACATCAAACAACACTAACCCCGTAAAAACAAACAACCCTAACCCCCAAACAACAAAGAGCCCTAACCCCCTAACAACAAACAATCCTATCCCCCTAACAACCAACAAC
Organism: Loxodonta africana; assembly: GCF_030014295.1. Classification (NCBI taxonomy): domain Eukaryota; kingdom Metazoa; phylum Chordata; class Mammalia; order Proboscidea; family Elephantidae; genus Loxodonta; species Loxodonta africana. Next base: position 1,118,950 of record NW_026974830.1, on the reverse strand, counting down.
ACTAACCCCCTAACCACAAACAACACTAACACCCTAACAACAAGAACCACTAAACCCGAACAAGAAGCAACCCTAAACCCCTAACAACAAACAACCCTAACCCCCTAACAACAAACAATCCTATCCCCCTAACAACCAACAACACCAACCCCCTAACCACAAAAAACACTAACACCCTAACAACAAATATCACTAAACCCCAACAAGAAATAACCCTAAAACCGTAACAACAAACAACACTAACACCCTAACAACACACAACCCTAACCAAACAACAAACAACCCTAACCCACTAACAACAAACAACCCTAACCCCCTAACAACAAACATTCCTATCCCTCTAACAACCAACAACACTAACCCCCTAACCACAAACAACACTAACACCCTAACAACAAAAACCACTAAACCCCAACAAGAAACAACCCTAAACCCCTAACAACAAACCACACTAACCCCCTAACAACACACAACGCTAACCAAACAACAAACTACCCTAACCCACCAACAACAAACAACACTAACCCCCTAACAAGGACCTACCCTAACCCCGTAACAACAAACAAACCTAACCCCTAAAAACAAACAACACTAACCCCCTAAAAACAAACAACCCTAAACCCCTAACAACAAACAACACTAACCTTCTAACAACAAACAACCCTAACCCCCTAACAACCAACAACACTAACCCCCTAACCACAAACAACACTAACACCCTAACAACAAAAACATCTAAACCCCGACAAGAAAAAACTCTAAACCCCTAACAACAAACAACAATAACCCCCTAACAACAAACAAAACGAAACCCCTAACAAGAAACTAACCTAACCCCGTAACAACAAACAACACTAACCCCGTAACAACAAACAACCCTAACCCCCAAAAAACAAACAACCCTAAACCCCTAACAACAAACAATCCTAACCCTCTAAGAACCAACAAAACTAACACCCTAACCACAAACAACACTAACACCCGAAAAACAAAAACCACTAAACCCCAACAAGAAACAACCCTAAACCCCTAACAACAAACAACACTAACCCCCTAACAACACACACCCCTAACCAAACAACAAACAACCCTAACCCACCAACAACAAACAACACTAACCCCCTAACAAGAACCTACCCTAACCCCGTAACAACAAACAACCCTAACCCCTAACAACAAACAACCGTAACCCCCTAACAACAAACAACACTAAACCCCTAAAATCAAAGAACACTAACACCCTAACAACAAACACCCCTAACCCCTAACAACAAACAACACTAACCCCCAAACAACAAACAACCCTAACCCCTAAAAACCATAAACACTAACCCACTAACAACAAACAACCCTAACCCACTATCAACAAACAACCCTAACACCCTAACAACAAACAACCCTAACCCCTAACATCAAACAGCACTAACCCCGTAACAGCAAACAACCCTAACCCCCATGCAACAAACAACCCTAACACCCTAACAACAAACAATCCTATCCCCCAACAACCAACAACACTAACCCCCTAACCACAAACAACACTAACACCCTAACAACAAAAACCACTAAACCCCTACAAGAAATAACCCTAAACCCCTAACAACAAACAACACTAACCCCCTAACAACACACAACCCTAACCAAACAACAAACAACCCTAATCCACTAACAACAAACAACCCTAACACCCTAACAACAAACAACACTAAACCCCTAACAACAAACAACACTAAACCCCTAACATCAAACAACACTAACCCCGTAACAAAAAACAACCCTAACCCCCAAACAACAAACACCCCTAACCCCCTAACAACATAGAACCCTAACTCTGTAACAAGAAACAGCACTTACCACAACAACAAAAAACACTAACCCCCTAACAACAAACACCACTAACCCCCTAACAACAATCCTAAAAACCTAACAACAAACAACAGTAACCCCCTAAAAATAAACTACACTAAACCCCTAACAACGAACAAACCTAACCCCCCAACAACAAACAACACTAACCCCCAAAAAACAAACACCCTAACCCCTAAAAACCAAAAACACTAACCCACTAACAGCAAACAACCCTATCCAACTAACAACAAACAACCCTAAAACCCTAACAACAAACAAAACTAACCCTCTAACAACAAACAACCCTAACCCCTAACATCAAACAACACTAACCCCGTAACAACAAACAACCCTAACCCCCTAACAACAAACATTCCTATCCCCCTAACAACCAACAACACTAACCCCCTAACCACAAACAACACTAACACCCTAACAACAAAAACCACTCAACTCCAACAAGAAACAACCCTAAAGCCCTAACAACAAACAATACTAACCCCCTAACAACACACATCCCTAACCAAACAACAAACAACCCTATCCCACTAACAACAAACAACCCTAACACCCTAACAACAAACACTAACCCCCTAACAACAAACAACCCTAATCCCCTAACATCAAACAACACTAACCCCGTAAAAACAAACAACCCTAACCCCCAAACAACAAAGAGCCCTAACCCCCTAACAACAAACAATCCTATCCCCCAACAACCAACAACACTAACCCCCTAACCACAAACAACACTAACACCCTAACAACAAGAACCACTAAACCCGAACAAGAAGCAACCCTAAACCCCTAACAACAAACAACACTAACCCCCTAAAAACACACAACACTAACCAGACAACAAACAACACTAACCCACTAACAACAAACAACACTAACCCCCTAACAAGTAACTACCCTAACCCCGTAACAACAAACAACCCTAACCCCTAACAACAAAGAACCCTAACCCCCTAACAACCAACAGTACTAACCCCCTAAGCAAAAACACTAACACCCTAACAACAAAACCCACTAAACCACAACAAGAAACAACCCTAAACACCTAACAACAAATAACACTAACCTCCTAACCACAAACAACACTAACACCCTAACAACAACCATCCCTAACCCCCTAGCAACAAACAACCCTAACCAAACAACAAAGAACCCTAAGCGACTAACAACAAACAACACTAAACCCCTAACAAGAAACTACCTTAAACCCGAAACAACAAACAACCCTAACCCCCTAACAACGAACAACCGTAAACACCTAACAACAAACAACACTAACCCCCTAACAACAAACAACCCTAACCCCCTAACAACAAACAACCCTAACCCCCTAAACAACCAACAACACTAACCCCCTAACCACCAACAGCACTAACCCAGTAAAAACATAAAACACTAACCACCTAAGAACAACCACTACGTATCCCCTGAAATAAAACAGCACTAACCCCGTAACAAGAAAGAACCCAAATCCTCTAACAACAAACAACTCTAACCCCCTATCAACAAACAACTCTGAACCCCTGACAACAAACACCACTAACCCACTAACAACAAAAAACACTAAACCCCTAACATCAAACAACACTAACCCCCTAACAACAAACAAAACTAACACCCTAAAAACAAACAACACTAACACCCTAACAACAAAAACCACTAAACCCCAGCAAGAAACAACCCTAAACCCCTAAATACAAACAACACTAACCCCCTAACCACAAACAACACTAACAGCCAAACAACAAAAAAAACTAAACCTCAACAAGAAACAACCCCAAACTCCTAAATAGAAACAACACTAACCACCTACCAACAACCTAACCCGCTAACAACAAACAACCCTAACCGCCAACAACAAACTACTCTAACCCACTAACAATAAACAACCCTAAGCCCCTAACAACAAAGAACCCTAACTCTCTAACAAGAAATAACACTAACCCCCTAACAACAAAAAACACTAACCCCCTAACAACAAACACCACTAACCCCCTAACAACAATCCTAACAACCTAACAACAAACAACACTAACCCCCTAAAAATAAACTACTCTAAACCCCTAACGACAAACAACCCTAACCCCCTAACAACAAACAACCCTAAACCCCTAACAACAAACAACCCTAACCTCCTAACAACAAACAACCTTAACCCCCTAACAACAAACAACCCTAAACCACTAACAACAAACAATCCTAACCCCCTAACAACCAACAACGCTCACCCCCTAACCACAAACAACACTAACACCCTAACCACAAACAACACTAACCCCGTAAGAACAAACAACACTAACCCAGTAACAACAAACAACACTAACACCCTAACAACAAAAACTACTAAACCCCAACAAGAAACAACCCTAAACCCCTAACAACAAACACTAACCCCCTAACAACAAACAACACTAAACCCCTAACAAGAAACTAACCTAACCCCGTAACAACAAACAACCCTAACCTCCTAACAACAACCTTAAACCCCTAACAACAAACAACCCTAAACCCCTAACAACAAACAACACTAACACCCTAACAACAAAAACCACTAAACCCCAACAAGAAACAACACTAAACCCCTAACAACAAACACTAACCCCCTAACAACAAACAACACTAAACCCCTAACAAGAAACTAACCTAACCCTGTAACAACAAACAACCCTAACCTCCTAACAACAAACAACCTTAACCCCCTAACAACAAACAACCCTAAACCCCTAACAACAAACAATCCTAACCCCCTAACAACCAACAACTCTCACCCCCTAACCACAAACAACACTAACACCCTAACAACAAAAACTACTAAACCCCAACAAGAAACAACCCTAAACCCCTAACAACAAACACTAACCCCCTAACAGCAAACAACACTAAACCCCTAACAAGAGACTAACCTAACCCCGTAACAACAAACAACCCTAACCTCCTAACAACAAACAACCTTAAACCCCTAACAACAAACAACCCTAAACCCCTAACAACAAACAACACTAACACCCTAACAACAAAAAACACTAAACCCCAACAAGAAACAACACTAAACCCCTAACAACAAACACTAACCCCCTAACAACAAACAACACTGAACCCCTAACAAGAAACTAACCTAACCCTGTAACAACAAACAACCCTAACCTCCTAACAAAAAACAACCCTAACCCCCTAACAAACAACAACACTAAGCCCCTAACCACAAACAACACTAACACCCTAACAAGAAAAACTACTAAACCCCAACAAGAAACAGCCCTAAACCCCTAACAACAAACACTAACCCCCTAACAACAAAAAACACTAAACCCCTAAGAAGAAACTAACCTAACCCCGTAACAACAAACAACCCTAACCTCCTAACAACAAACAACCTTAAACCCCTAACAACAAACAACCCTAAACCCCTAACAACAAACAACACTAACACCCTAACAACAAAAACCACTAAACCGCAACAAGAAACAACACTAAACCCCTAACAACAAACACTAACCCCCTAACAACAAACAACACTAACCCCCTAAAAATAAACTACACTAAACCCCTAACAACGAACAAACCTAACCCCCTAACAACAAACAACCCTAAACCCCTAAGAACAAACAACCCTAACCTTCCAACAACAAACAACCCTAACCCCCAATCAACCAACAACACTAACCCCCTAACCACAAACAACACTAACACCCTAACAACAAAAACTACTAAACCCCAACAAGAAACAACCCTAAATCCCTAACAACAAACGCTAACCCCCTAACAATAAACAACACTAAACCCCTAACAAGAAACTAACCTAACCCCGTAACAACAAACAACCCTAACCTCCTAACAACAAACAACCTTAAACCCCTAACAACAAACAACCCTAAACCCCTAACAACAAACAACACTAACACCCTAACAACAAAAAACACTAAATCCCAACAAGAAACAACACTAAACCCCTAACACCAAACACTAACCCCCTAACAACAAACAACCCTAACCTTCTAACAACAAACAACCCTGACCCCCTAACAACCAACAACACTAACCCCCTAACCACAAACAACACTAACACCCTAACAAGAAAAACCACTAAACCCCAACAGGAAACAACACTAAACGCCTAAGAAAAAACAACAATAATCCCCTAACAACAAACAACACGAAACCAATAACAAGAAACTACACTAAACCCGTAACAACAAACAACACTAACCCCGTAACAACAAACATCCCTAACCCCCAAACAACAAACAACCCTAACCACCTAACAACAAAGAATCCTTACCCCCTAACAACCAACAACACTAACACCCTAACCAAAAACAACACTAACACCCGGAAAACAAAAACCACTAAACCCCAAGAAGAAACAACCCTAAACCCCTAACAAACAACACTAACCCCCTAACAACACACAACCCTAACCAAACAACAAACAACCCTAACCCACTAACAACAAACAACACTAACCCCCTAAAAAGAACCTACCCTAACCCCGTAACAACAAACAACCCTAACCCCTAACAACAAACAACCCTAACCCCCTAACAACAAACAACCCTAAACCGCTAACATCAAAGAACACTAACACTCTACCAAAAAATAACCCTAACCCCCTAACAACAAACAACACTAACCCTCAAACAACAAACACCCTAACCCCTAAAAACCAAAAACACTAACCCACTAACAGCAAGCAACCCTATCCAACTAACAACAAACAACCCTAACACCCTAACAACAAACAACACTAACCCTCTAACAACAAACAACCCTAACCCCTAACATCAAACAACACTAACCCCGTAACAACAAACAACCCTAACCCCCTAACAACAAACATTCCTATCCCCCTAACAACCAACAACACTAACCCCCTAACCACAAACAACACTAACACCCTAACAACAAAAACCACTCAACTCCAACAAGAAACAACCCTAAAGCCCTAACAACAAACAATACTAACCCCCTAACAACACACATCCCTAACCAAACAACAAACAACCCTATCCCACTAACAACAAACAACCCTAACACCCTAACAACAAACACTAACCCCCTAACAACAAACAACCCTAAACCCCTAACATCAAACAACACTAACCCCGTAAAAACAAACAACCCTAACCCCCAAACAACAAAGAGCCCTAACCCCCTAACAACAAACAATCCTATCCCCCTAACAACCAACAACACTAACCCCCTAACCACAAACAACACTAACACCCTAACAACAAGAACCACTAAACCCGAACAAGAAGCAACCCTAAACCCCTAACAACAAACAACACTAACCCCCTAAAAACACACAACCCTAACCAGACAACAAACAACACTAACCCACTAACAACAAACAACACTAACCCCCTAACAAGTAACTACCCTGACCCCGTAACAACAAACAACCCTAACCCCTAACAACAAAGAACCCTAACCCCCTAACAACCAACAGTACTAACCCCCTAAGCAAAAACACTAACACCGTAACAACAAAACCCACTAAACCACAACAAGAAACAACCCTAAACCCCTAACAACAAATAACACTAACCTCCTAACAACAAAAAACACTAACACCCTAACAACAACCATCCCTAACCCCCTAGCAACAAACAACCCTAACCAAACAACAAAGAACCCTAAGCGACTAACAACAAACAACACTAAACCCCTAACAAGAAACTACCTTAAACCCGAAACAACAAACAACCCTAACCCCCTTACAACGAACAACCGTAAACACCTAACAACAAACAACACTAAATCCCTAACAACAAACAACCCTAACCCCCTAACAACAAACAACCCTAACCCCCTAAACAACCAACAACACTAACCCCCTAACCACCAACAGCACTAACCCAGTAAAAACATAAAACACTAACCACCTAAGAACAACCACTAGGTATCCCCTGAAAACAAACAGCACTAACCCCGTAACAAGAAAGAACCCAAATCCTGTAACAACAAACAACTCTAACCCCCTAATAACAAACAACTCTGAACCCCTGACAACAAACACCACTAACCCACTAACAATAAAAAACACTAACCCCCTAACAAGAAACTACCCTAACCCCTAAAACCAAAAACACTAACCCCCTAACAACAAACAACCCTAACACCCTAACAACAAACAACACTAACCCCCTAACAACAAACAACACTAAACCCATAACATCAAACAACACTAACCCCCTAACAACAAACAACACTAACACCCTAACAACAAACAACACTAACACCCTAACAACAAAAACCACTAAACTCCAGCAAGAAACAACCCTAAACCCCTAAATACAAACAACACTAACCCCCTAACCACAAACAACACTAACAGCCTAACAGCAAAACCCACTAAACCCCAACAAGAAACAACCGTATACACCTAACAACAAATAACACTAACCTCCTAAGAACAAACAACACTAACACCCTAACAACAACCACTCCTAACCCCCTAGCAACAAACAACCCTAACCAAACAACAAACAACCCTAACCGACTAACAATAAACAACACTAAACCCCTAACAAGAAAGTACCTTAAACCCGAAACAACAAACAACCCTAACCCCCTAACAACCAACAACCGTAAACACCAAACAACAAACACCACTAACCCACTAACAACAAACAACATTAACCCCCTAACAAGAAACTACCCTAACCCCTAAAAAAAAAAACACTAACCCCCTAACAACAAACAACCCTAACACCCTAACAACAAACAACACTAACCCCCTAACAACAAACAACACTAAACCCCTAACATCAAACAACACTAACCCCCTAACAACAAACAAAACTAACACCCTAACAACAAACAACACTAACACCCTAACAACAAAAACCACTAAACCCCAGCAAGAAACAACCCTAAACCCCTAAATACAAACAGCACTAACCCCCTAACCACAAACAACACTAACAGCCTAACAACAAAAACCACTAAACCTCAACAAGAAACAACCCCAAACTCCTAAATAGAAACAACACTAACCACCTACCAACAACCTAACCCGCTAACAACAAACAACCCTAACTGCCAACAACAAACTACTCTAACAAACTAACAATAAACAACCCTAAGCCCCTAACAACAAAGAACCCTAACTCTCTAACAAGAAATAACACTAACCCCCTAACAACAAAAAACACTAACCCCCTAACAACAAACACCACTAACCCCCTAACAACAATCCTAACAACCTAACAACAAACAACACTAACCCCCTGAAAATAAACTACTCTAAACCCCTAACGACAAACAACCCTAACCCCCAACAACAAACAACCCTAAACCCCTAACAACAAACAACCCTAACCTCCTAAAAACAAACAACCTTAACCCCCTAACAACAAACAACCCTAAACCACTAACAACAAACAATCCTAACCCCCTAACAACCAACAACGCTCACCCCCTAACCACAAACAACACTAACACCCTAACCACAAACAACACTAACCCCGTAAGAACAAACAACACTAACCCCCTAACAACAAACAACACTAACACCCTAACAACAAAAACTACTAAACCCCAACAAGAAACAACCCTAAACCCCTAACAACAAACACTAACCCCCTAACAACAAACAACACTAAACCCCTAACAAGAAACTAAACTAACCCCGTAACAACAAACAACCCTAACCTCCTAACAACAACCTTAAACCCCTAACAACAAACAACCCTAAACCCCTAACAACAAACAACACTAACACCCTAACAACAAAAACCACTAAACCCCAACAAGAAACAACACTAAACCCCTAACAACAAACACTAACCCCCTAACAACAAACAACACTAAACCCCTAACAAGAAACTAACCTAACCCTGTAACAACAAACAACCCTAACCTCCTAACAACAAACAACCTTAACCCCCAAACAACAAACAATCCTAAACCCCTAACAACAAACAATCCTAACCCCCTAACAACCAACAACTCTCACCCCCTAACCACAAACAACACTAACACCCAACCACAAACAACACTAACCCCGTAAGAACAAACAACACTAACCCCCTAACCACAAACAACACTAACACCCTAACAACAAAAACTACTAAACCCCAACAAGAAACAACCCTAAACCCCTAACAACAAACACTAATCCCCTAACAGCAAACAACACTAAACCCCTAACAAGAGACTAACCTAACCCCGTAACAACAAACAACCCTAACCTCCTAACAACAAACAACCTTAAACCCCTAACAACAAACAACCCTAAACCCCTAACAACAAACAACACTAACACCCTAACAACAAAAAACACTAAACCCCAACAAGAAACAACACTAAACCCCTAACAACAAACACTAACCCCGTAACAACAAACAACACTGAACCCCTAACAAGAAACTAACCTAACCCTGTAACAACAAACAACCCTAACCTCCTAACAAAAAACAACCCTAACCCCCTAACAAACAACAACACTAAGCCCCTAACCACAAACAACACTAACACCCTAACAACAAAAACTACTAAACCCCAACAAGAAACAGCCCTAAACCCCTAACAACAAACACTAACCCCCTAACAACAAAAAACACTAAACCCCTAACAAGAAATTAACCTAACCCCGTAACAACAAACAACCCTAACCTCCTAACAACAAACAACCTTAAACCCCTAACAACAAACAACCCTAAACCCCTAACAAACTACACTAACACCCTAACAACAAAAACCACAAAACCGCAACAAGAAACAACACTATACCCCTAACAACAAACACTAACCCCCTAACAACAAACAACACTAAACCCCTAACAAGAAACTAACCTAACCCTGTAACAACAAATATCCCTAACCTCCTAACAACAAACAACCTTAACCCCCTAACAACAAACAACCCTAAACCCCTAACAACAAACCATCCTAACCTCCTAACAACCAACAACGCACACCCCCTAACCACAAACAACACTAACACCCTAACCACAAACAACACTAACCCCGTAAGAACAAACAACACTAACCCCCTAACAACAAACAACACTAACACCCTAACAACAAAAACTACTAAACCCCAACAAGAAACAACCCTAAACCCCTAACAACAAACACTAACCCCCTAACAACAAACAACACTAAACCCCTAACAAGAAACTAACCTAACCCCGTAACAACAAACAACCCTAACCTCCTAACAACAAACAACCTTAAACCCCTAACAACAAACAACCCTAAACCCCTAACAACAAACAACACTAACACACTAAAAACAAAAAACACTAAACCCCAACAAGAAACAACACTAAACCCCTAACAACAAACACTAACCCCCTAAAAACAAACAACACTAAACCCCTAACAAGAAACTAACCTAACCCTGTAACAACAAACAACCCTAACCTCCTAACAACAAACAACCCTAACCCCCTAACAAACAACAACACTAACCCCCTAACCACAAACAACACTAACACCCTAACAACAAAAACTACTAAACCCCAACAAGAAACAACCCTAAAAACCTAACAACAAACACTAACCCCCTAACAGCAAACAACACTAAACCCCTAACAAGAAACTAACCTAACCCCCTAACAACAAACAACCCTAACCCCCTAAGAACAAACAATCCTATCCCCCTAACAACCAACAACACTAACCCCCTAACCACAAACAACACTAACACCCTAACAACAAAAACCACTAAACCCCAACAAGAAACAACCCTAAACTGCTAACAACAAACAACACTAACCCCCTAACAACACACAACTCTAACCAAACAGCAAACAACCCTAACCCACCAACAACAAACAACACAAACCCCCTAACAAGAACCTACCCTAACCCCGTAACAACAAACAACCCTAACCCCTAACAACAAACAACCCTAACCCCCTAACAACAAACAAACCTAAACCCCTAACATCAAAGAACACTAACACCCTAACAACAAACAACCCTAACACCCTAACAACAAACAACACTAGCCCCCAAACAACAAACAACCCTAACCCCTAAAAACCAAAAACACTAACCCACTAACAGCAAACTAAACTAACCAACTAACAACAAACAACCCTCACACCCTAACAACAAACAACACTAACCCCCTAACAACAAACAACCCTAACCCCTAACATCAAACAACACTAACCCAGTAACAACAAACAACCCTAACCCCCTAACAACAAACATTCCTATCCCCCTAACAACCAACAACACTAACCCCCTAACCACAAACAACACTAACACCCTAACAACAAAAACCACTAAACCCCAACAAGAAACAACCCTAAACCCCTAACAACAAACAACACTAACCCCCTAACAACACACAACCCTAACCAAACAACAAACAACCCTAACCCACCAACAACAAACAACACTAACCCCCTAACAAGAACCAACCCTAACCCCGTAACAACAAAAAACCCTAACCCCTAACAACAAACAACCCTAACCCCCAACAACAAACAACCCTAAACCCCTAACATCAAAGAACACTAACACCCTAACAACAAACGACCCTAACCCCCTAAAAACAAACAACACTAACCCCCAAACAACAAACAACACTAACCCCTAAAAACCAAAAACACTAACCCACTAACAACAAACAACCCTAACCCACTAACAACAAACAACCCTAACACCCTAACAGCAAACAACACTAACCCCCTAACAACAAAAAACCCTAACCCCTAACATCAAACAACACTAAACCCCTAACAACAAACAACCCTAAGTCTCTAACAACAAACAACCTTCAACCCCTAAAATCCAACAACCCAAAACCCCTAACAACAAAAATTAACACCCTAACAACAAAAACCAGTAAACCCCAACAAGAAACAACACTAAACCCCTAACAACAAACACTAACCCCTAACAACAAACAACACTAAACCCCTAACAAGAAACTAACCTAACCCTGTAACAACAAACAACCCTAACCTCCTAACAACAAACAACCTTAACCCCCTAACAACAAACAACCCTAAACCCCTAACAACAAACAATCCTAACCCCCTAACAACCAACAACGCACACCCCCTAACCACAAACAACACTAACACCCTAACCACACACAACACTAACCCCGTAAGAACAAACAACACTAAGCCCCTATCCACAAACAACACTAACACCCTAAAAACAAAAACTACTAAACCCCAACAAGAAACAACCCTAAACCCCTAACAACAAACACTAACCCCCTAACAACAAACAACACTAAACCCCTAAAAAGAAACTAACCTAACCCCGTAACAACAAACAACCCTAACCTCCTAACAACAAACAAACTTAAACCCCTATCAACAAACAACCATAAACCCCAACAACAAACAACACTAACACCCTAACAACAAAAACCACTAAACCCCAACAAGAAACAACCCGAAACCCCTAAATACAAAAAGCACTAACCCCCTAACAACAACCCTAACCCCCTAACAACAAACAACCCTAACCCCCAACAACAAACAACTCTAACCCACTAACTACATACAACCCTAATCCCCTAACAACAAAGAAAACTAACTCTCTAACAAGAAACAACACTAACCCCCTAACAACAAAAAACACTAACCCCCTAACAACAAACACCACTAACACCCTAACAACAATCCTAACAACCTAACAACAAACAACACTAACCCCTTAAAACAAACTACCCTAAACCCCTAACAACAAACAACCCTAACCCCCTAACAACCAACAACAGTAAACCCCTAACCACAAACAACACTAACATCCTAACAACAAAAACCACTAAAGTACAACAAGAAACAACCCTAACCCCCTAACAACAAACAACCCTAACCCCCTATACAACCAACAACACTAACCCCGTAACCACCAACAGCACTAACCCAGTAAAAATAAAAAAAAATACTAACCCCCTAACAACAACCAACACTTATCCCCTAAAAACAAACAACACTAACCCCCAACAAGAAAGAACCCAATACCTCTAACAACAAACAACTCTAACCCCCTAACAACAAAAAACTCTGAACCCCTAACAACAAACAACACTAACCCACTAACAACAAACAACACTAACCCCCTAACAACAAACAACCCTAAGTCTCTAACAACAAACAACCTTCAACCCCTAAAATCCAACAACCCAAAACCCCTAACAACAAAAGTAACCACCTATCAACAAACAACCCTAACCCCATAACAACCAACAACACTAACCCCCATCCACAAACAACACTAACCCCCTAACAACACACAACACTAACCCTCTTACAAAAAAAAATCCTAACCCCCTAACAACAAACAACACTAACCCCTTAACAACAAACATCCCTAACCCACTAACAACAAACAAAACTAACGCCCTAACAAACATTAACCCCCGACCAGAAACAACACTAACCCCCTAACAAAAATCAACCCTAACTCCCTAACAACAAACAACCCTAACCCACTAACAACAAACAACCCTAACACCCTAACAACAAACAACACTAACCCCCTAACAACAAACAACCCTGAACCCCTAACAACAAACAACACTATACCCTTAACAACAAACAACCTTAACCCCCTAACAACAATCAAACCTAACCCCCAAACAACAAACAATCCTAACCCCCAAACAACGAACAACCCTAACCCCCTCACGAAAACAACCCTAAGCCCCTAACAAGCACAACTCTAAACCCCGAAAATACAATCGTAACCCCGTAACAAACACAACCCTAACCCCCTAACAAAGCCTAACAATAACTTTAAACCTGACCATAAGCATAACCCCAAACCCTAGCACTAACTCTAACTCTAAACCTAACACTAACTTAGCCCTGCCCTTTATCGTAAACCTAGCCTTAACCCTAACCTTACCCCTACCCGAACCCTAACTCCATACCTAACCCGAACACTAAACTTGACCCTACTCTAACTTTAACTCTAACGTGACTATTAACTGAAACATCACCCTAACCCTACGCCTAAATCTAACTCGAGCCCTAACCATAACAATTACCCTAAACCCTCGCCTTAACTGTAAACCTAACCCTAACCCTCACCCTAATCCTTAACCGTATCCCCAACCCTAAACCTGACGCTATCCCCAAACTTATCCCTAACCCTAACCCTAATACGAACAGTAACCCAAATCTAACCCTAACCCTAATATTAAACCTAAACTTAAATCTACCCTAACCATAAACCTAACCCTAACACCCTAAACCTAACGTCTAACACCGTCTATAATCCTAACCCTTATCATAACCCTCACCCTTAACCTAAACTTCACACTAACCCTAAACCTAACCTAACGCTGACCCTAGACATAACGCCTAACCCTAACCGAACCCTAAACCTATCCTTAACACTAACCTGAACACAAACCCAAACCCTAGCCCTCACCAGAAAAATAACCCTCACCCTATCCTGAACTTCATCCAAACACTAACCATAACCTTAACCCTAAACCTAGACCTAACCCAAACCCTAACCTCAAACCTAACTCTAAGAATAACGCTAGTCCATCTGTAACCCTAAACTGAACACTTACAATAGCCCTGAACCTAACCCTAAACTTAATCCTAATCCTAAACCTAGACCTAATCCTAACCCTAACCCTAACTCTAACCTTGACCCTAAATAGAACACTAAGTCTAACCCTCAACTTGGACCTAAACCTAAATCTTACCCTACACTTAACCCTAACCCTAAACCTAACCCTCACTCTAACTCTAACCCTAATCATAACACTTACCCTAAACCCTCACCTTAACTGTAAAACTAACCGTAACCCTCACCCTAACCCCTAACCGTATCCCACAACGCTAACCCTAATGCTATCCCTAACCCTAACCCTAACACTAACCTGAAACCCCTGAGCCCTAATGATAAACCTAACCCTAACACAAACCCTAACCCTAACACCAAAGCCTAGCAAAAACCTTAACCCTAACTCTCACCCTAACTCTAACACTAACCCGAAACCTAATCATGAACCTAACCCTAACCCTAAACCAAACCTAACCATGACCAGAAACACAACGTCTAACCGGAACCCTCACCCAAAACCTAATCCTAAACTACACCTCTAACTCTAACACTTTACCATAACCATAATCCAAACCCTACCCAACCCTAACCCTAAACCTAACCCTCACCCCAACCACAACGCCTAACACAACCATAACCCTTACCCTAACCGTAACACTAAACTTAACCCTAACCTTAAATCTAACCCTAACCCTAAAACTAAACACAACCCATGAACTTAACCCTAACCCTGAACATAACCTTAACACTAACCTGAAAACAAGCCCAAACCTTAGCCATAACCCTAACCCTCACCCTGTCTTAAACTTCACCCTATCCCTAACCTAAAACTCACCCTGACTTTAACCCTAACCCTACCCCTAAACCTAACCCTCACCTTAACCTTGGCCCACCTGTAACCCTAAACCTAACCCTTACAATAACTCTGACCCTAATCCTCTCCCTAAACCTAATTCTAATCCTAACCCTGACCCTAACCCTAACCTAACCTTAACCCTATCTTTAAGCCTACCATAATCTTAAACCTAACCCTAACCCTTAACTCTAACTCTAACCCTAACCCTAGCCCTAACCCTAATCTTAACTGTAACACTTTCCCAAAATCCTCATCTTAACTGTAAATGTAACTCTAACTCTTACCCTAACCCTAAACTTAACCCTAATTATAACCCTAACCTAAACCTAACTGAAATGCTAACCCTTAACCGTAACTCTAACGCTAATCCTTAGCCTAAACCTAACCTTAACCCTAAACCTAACCCTAACCACTGACCCTAACTCTAACCCTAAGCCTAAGCTGAACCCGAACCCTTAACCAAAATTTCACCCTAAGCATAACACTAAGCCTACCCTAACTTCATTCAAACCCTAACCCTAAGCAAAACTAACACTAACACTAAACCTAACCCTAACCCTAAACCTAACCCTAACCCTGACTCTAACCTGAACCCAAACCCCTAACCCTAACCCTCTCGCAGAACATAAATTCACTGTAACCCTAAACACTAAATCTCCCCAACCCTGACCCTAACCATAAACATAATCCCAACACTAAACTTAAACCTAACCCTGACTCTAACTCTAACTTTAACCCTAAAACTTACCCTACACACTCAGTTTGAATGGAAACCTAGCACTATCCCTCACCCTAACATCTAAACCTAACCCCAACCCTGAACCCAACCCTATCTCTAACTAAAAACTAGTCCTAAACCTAACTATGACTTAACCCTAACACTTACCCTAACTCTAAACCTGACCTTAACCCTAAACTTAATTCTAACCTTAACCCTAACCCTAACCCCAACACTAACCCTAAGCTCAACACTCACCCTTAACTTAAACTTCACCCTAACCCTAACCCTAAACCAAACACTAACCCTAACCCTAAACCTAACCTTAAACCTGACCCTAACATTAACCCAAACACTTAACGCTAAACCTAACACTAAGCCTAACCCTAAACATAACCCTAACCTTAACCTAAACACCAAAGCCTAATCCTAACCCTCATCCTTAACCTAAACTTCACCCTAAACCTAAGCCTAACCCTAACCCTAAAATTACACCTAACCCTAAACTATCCTCTAACTCTCGCCCTAACCCTAACTCTAACCCTAACCCTGGTAAACCCTGGTAGTAACACCCTAAAACATCAGCTTAACTGTAAATGTAACACTAAGCCTCACACAAACCCCTAACCCTTTCCCTAACCCTATCACTCATCCTAACCCTAACCCTGACCTAAACTTAATCCTTACCCTAACCCTAAACTTAACGCTAACCTTAACTCTACCCTAAACCTAACAATAACTCTAAACCGGACCCTAACCCTAACCCTAAACCCTAGATCTAACTCGAACTCTAAACCTAACCCTAACCCTAACCTGGCCCCACCCTTTACAGTAAAGCTAGCCTTAACCCTAACCTTACCCCTACCCTAACCCTAAACCTAACCCTTACAATATCAATAACCCCTAGCAGGGTCCTGCCTAGTCTCTCCCACCTCATCACTCCTTACAAAGAGCCCTGCTTTGTCTCTCCCACATCCTCACTCCCTAAGCAGGGCTCTGCCTGTCCTCTCCCACCTCCTCACTCTCTATGCAGGACTCTGCCTTGTTCTCCCACCTCTTCACTCCCTACACAGGGCCCTGGCTAGTGTCTCCCATCTTCTCACTCCATACACAGCTTTCTGCCTGTTCTTTCCCACTTCCTCACTTCCTACACGGAGCCCTGCCTGGTCTCTCCCACCTCCTCACTCCCTACACCAGTCCCTGCCTGATCTCTCCTACCTCCTCACTCCCTGCACAGGGCCCTGCCTGGTCTCTCCCACATCCTTACTCCATACAAAGGGACTTGCCTGATCTCTGGCCTCCTCACTCCCTGCACAGAGCCCTGCCTGGTCTCTCCCAACTCCTCACTCCCTATTCAGGTCTCTGAATGTTTCTCCCACCTCTTCACTCCCTACACAGGGCCCTGCCTGCTGTCTTCCATCTTCTCACTCCCTACACAAGTTTCTGCCTATTCTCTCTCACCCCCTCACTTGCTAAACACAGTCCTGCCTGTTCTTTCCCACCTCCTGACTCAGTACACAGGTCTCTGCCTGGTCTCTTCCAACTCCTCACTCCCTAGACAGGGCCCTGCCTGGTCTCTGCCACCTCCTCACTCCCTACACAGGTCTCTGACTGCTCCCTGCCACCTCCTCACTCCCTACACAGGGCCCTGCCTGGTATCTCCCACCTCCTCACTCCCTACACAGGGCTCTGTCTTTTCTCTCCCACCTCCTCAGTCCCTACACAGGTATCTGGGTGGTCTCTCCCACCTCCTCACTCCCTTTACAGGGCCCTGATGATCTCTCCCACCTCCTCACTCCCTAAACAGGACCCTGCCTGGTCTCTCCACCTCCTTACTCCCTGCACAGGGCTCTGGCTAGTCTCTCCTACATCCTCACTCTTTATACAGCATCCTACCTGGTCTCTCTCACCTCCTCACTCCCTATGCAGGTCTCTGCCTGGTCTCTCCCACCTCCTCACTCCCTTTACAGGGCCCTGATGATCTCTCCCACCTCCTCACTCCCTAAACAGGGCCCTGCCTGGCCTCTCCCACATCCTCAATTCACACAGGGCCCTGCCTCCTCTCTCTCACATCCTGACTGCACACACAGGGCCCTAACTGGTCCCTCCCACCTTCTCCATCCCTACACAGGTCTCTGCATGGTTCTCCCACCTCCCCATTCCCTACAAGGGTCTCTGCCTGTTCTCTCCCACCTCTTCAATCCCTAGACAGGGCCCTGCCTCTTCTCTCCCACTTCCTCACTCTCTACTCAGGGCCCTGCCTGGTATTTCTAACCTCCTCAGGCCATACACAGGGCCCTGCCTGGTCTCTCCCAAATCCTCACTCCCTACACAGGACTCTGCCTGGTCTCTCCCAACACCTCACTCCCTACAAAGGGCCCTGCCTGGAATCTCCCACCTCCTCACACCCTACCCAGGGTCCTGCCTAGTCAATCCCACCTCCTCACTCCCTACGCAGGGCTCTGCCTGTCCTCTCTCGCCTTCTCACTCCCTACGCAGGACTCTGCCTGGTTCTCCACCTCTTCGCTCCCTACACAGGGCCTTGCCTGGTCTCTCCTACCTCCTCACTCCCTACACAGTTCTCTGCCTGTTCCCTCCCATTCCTCAATCCCTACACAGGTCTCTGGGTGGTCTTTCCCACCTCCTTACTACATACACAGGTGTTAGCCTGTTTTCTCCCTCCTCCTCACTCCCTACACAGGGCCCTGATGTTCTCTCGCACCTGCTCACTCCCTAAACAAGCCACTGCCTGGTCTCTCCACCTCCTTACTCCCTCCACAGGGCCCTGCCTGGTCTCTCCCACCTCCTCACTCCCTACACAGGGCCATGCCTGGCCTCTCCCACCTTCTCACTCCCTACACAGGGCTCTGCCTGGTCTCTATCACCCCCTCACTCCCTACACAGGGTCCTGCCTTACCTCTCCCACCTCCTCAGTCCCTGCACTGTGTTTCTGGCTGTTATCTCCCTTCTTCTCACTCCCTACACAGGGCTGTGCTTGTTCTCTCCCATCTCCTCACTCCCTATACAGGGCCCTGCCTGGTGTATCCCATCTGCTCACTTCCTGCACAGGGCCCTGATGATCTCTCCTACATCCTCACTCCCTACACAGGGCCCTGCCTGGCATCTCCACCTCCTTACTCCCTACACACAGACCTGCCTGGTCTCTTCCACATCCTCACTCTGTACACAGGGTCCTACCTGGTCTCTCCCACCTCCTCACTCCCTACACAGGGCCCTGCCTGGTCTCTCCTAACACCTCACTTCCTACACAGGGCTCTGCCTGATCTCTCCCACATCCTGACTCCCTACTCAGGTATCTGGGTGGTCTCTCCCAACTCCTCACTGTGTATGCAGGGCCTTACCTGTTCTCTATCACCTCCTCACTCCCTACACAGGGCCCTGATGGTCTCTCCCACCTCCTCACTCCCTACACAGGGTCCTGCCTGGTCTCTCCCACTTCCTCAATCCCTACACAGGTCCCTGACTGGTATCTCCACCACCTTACTTCCTACACACAGCCTTGCCTGTTCTCTTCCACATCCTCACTCTGTACACAGGGTCCTACCTGGTCTCTCTCACCTCATCACTCCCTACACAGGGCCCTGCCTGGTCTCTCCTAACACCTCACTCCCTACACAGGGCTCTGCCTGGCCTCTCCCACCTCCTCACTCCCTACACAGGGCCCGGCCTGGTCTCTCCTTCTTCTCAATCCCTACACAGGTCTCTGCCTCTTCTCTCCAAGATACTCACTCCGTACACTGGGCCCTGCCAGGTCTCTCCCACCTCCTCAGTCCCTTCACAGGTCTTTGCCTGGTCTCTCCCACATCTCTGCCTCTTCTCTCCTGCATCCTCACTCCCAACATAGGGCCCTGCCTGGTCTCTCCCACCTTCTCACTCCCTACACAGGACGCTGCCTGGCCTCTCCCACCTCCTCAGGACCTACACAGGTCCCTGCCTGGTCTCTTCCAGCTCCTCACTCCCTACACAGGTGTCTGCCTGGATTCTCCCACCTCCTCACTCCTTACACAGGGCCCTGCCTGGTATGTCCCTCCTCCTCACTCCCTACAGAGGGCCCTGCCTGGTGTCTCCCTTCTGCTTACTCCCTACATATGTCTCTGTCTCTTCTCTGCCACCTCCTCACTCTCTACACAGGGCCCTGCCTGATCTCTGGCACATTCTCACTCCCTACACAGGACCTGTGTGGTCTCTCCCAACACCTCACTCCCTCCACAGGGCCCTGCCTGGATGCTCCCTCCCCCTCACACCCTGCACAGGGTCCTGCTTGGTCTCTCCCACCTCATCACTCCTTACACAGGGCCTGCCTGGTCTCTCCCATCTCCTCACTCCCTATACTTGGCTCTGCCTGGTCTCTCCCATCTCCTCACTCCCTAAGCAGGACTCTGCCTGGGTCTCCCTCTTCTTCACTCCCTACACAGGGCCCTGTCTGGTGTCTCCCATCTTCTCTATGCACAGAGCCCTGCCTGGTCTGTCCCACCTCCTCACTCCCTACACTCTTCTCTGCCTGTTCTCTCCCACCTCCTAACTCCCTGCACAGGGCCCTGCCTGGTCTCTCCCATATCCTTACTCCATACAGGGACATGCCTGATCTCTGGCCAACTCACTCCCTACAGAGGGCCCTTCCTGGTCTCTCCCATCTCCTCACTCCCTATGCAGGTCTCTGAATGGTTCTCCCACCTCTTCACTCCCTACACAGGGCCCTGCCTGCTCTCTACCATCTTCTCAATCCCTACACAGGTTTCTGCCTATTCTCTCCCACCTCCTCACTCCCTACACAGGTCCCTGCTTCGTCTCTCCCACCTCATCACTCCTTACACAGGGCCCTGCCTGGTCTCTCCTACATCCTCACTCTTTACACAGCATCCTACCTGGTCTCTCTCACCTCCTCACTCCCTATGCAGGTCTCTGCCTGGTCTCTCCTAAGGCCTAACTCCCTGCTCAGGTCCCTGCCTGACCTCTCCCACCTCCTCACTCCCTAGACATGGCCGTGCCTGGTTGCTCCCAGCCCCTCACTCCCTACTCAGGGCCCCGCCTTTTCTCTCCCACCTCCTCCATCCCTGTAAAGGTCTCTGCCTGGTCTGTCCCACCTCCTTACTCCCTACAGAGTTCTCTGCCTGTTCTCTTCCACATCCTCACTCCTTACACAGGGCCCTTCCTGGTCCCTCCCACCTCCTCACTTCCTACACCTGTCCCTGCCTGGTCTCTTCCATCTCCTCTCTCCCTACTCAGGGCCCTGCCTGGTCTCACCCACCTCCTCACTCCCTACAAAGGTCTCTGTCTGGTCTCTCAGCTCTTCACTCCCTACACAGGTTTCTGTCTCTTTTGTCCCACCATCTTACTCCCTATACAGTGCCCTGCCTGGTCTCTCACTCTCTATACAGGGCCCTGCATGGTCTCTCCCACCTCCTGACTCCCTTCACAGTGCCCAGCCTAGTCCCTCCCACCTCCTCACTCCCTACACAGGTTAGGGTTTAGGGTTTAGTTTAGTGTTAGGGTTATGGTTCGGGATCGGGTTTAGGGGTTAAGGTTAGGTTTTAGGGTTTAGTGTTCGAGTTTAGGGTCAGGGTCAGTTTTTAGTGTCAGGGTCAGGGTTTATGGTCAGGGTTTAGGGTCAGGGTCAGGGTCAGGGTTAGGGGTTAGGGTCAGGGTTAGGTTTAGGGTTTGTTTTTATGGTTAGGGTTTAGGGCTTAGGATTAGGGTTGGGGTAAGGTTAGGGCTATGTGTTAGGGCTAGGGGTTAGGGTTTAGTGTTTAGTGATAGAGTTTAGGGTCAGGGTCAGAGTCAGTGTTTAGTGTCAGGGTCAGAGTTTAGGGTCAGGGTTAGGGTCACGGTCAGGATTAGGGTCATGGTCAGGGTTTAGGGTCATTGTCACGGTTTAGGGTCAGGGTCTGGGTCAGGGTTAGGGGTTAGAGTCAGGGTTAGGTTTAGGGTTTGGGTTTAGGGTTAGGATTTAGGGTTTAGGGTTAGGGCTAGGGTTAGTTTTAGAGGTTAGAGGTTAGGGTTAGGGTTAGGGCTAGGGCTAGGGCTTGGTGTTAGGGCTAGGTCTAGGGCTAGGGTTTTAGGGCTAGAGTTTAGGGTTAGGGTTAGGGTTTTGGGTTAGGCTGATGGTTAGAGTTTAGGGTTAGGGTTCATGGTTAGTGCTAGGGTTAGTGTTAGGGTTTAGGGTTAGGGTTAGGGTTTAGGGTTAGCAGTTAGTGTTAGGGTTAGTGTTCAGGGTTAGGGTTTGGGTTTAGGGTTAGCGGTTAGTGTTAGGGTTAGTGTTCAGGGTTAGGGTTAATGTTTAGGGTTAGGTTTTAGGGTTCGAGTTAGTGTTAGGGTTAGGGCTAGGGCTAGGGCTAGGACTTGGGCTAGGGCCTAGGGCTAGGGCTAGTGATATGGTTTGTGTTTAGGGTTCGGGTTTGGGTTCACGTTAGGCTTCGGTTTAGGATTTGGGTTAGGGTTTTGGGTAAGGGTTATTGTTAGGTTCAGGGCTATTGTAAGGGTTAGGTTTAGGGTTACAGGTGGACTAGCGTTATGATTAAAGTTTAAGTTTAGGGTTTGGGTTAGGTTTAGATTTAGGGTTAGGGTTTGGATGAAGTTTACGATATGGTGAGTGTTATTTTTAAGGTTAGGTCTAGAGTTTGGGTTCGTGTTCAGGTTAGTGTTAAGGTTAGGTTTAGCGTTTGGATTAGGGTTAGGGGTTATGTTTGGGGGTAGGGTTATGTTTAGATTTAGGGTTAGTGTGAAGTTTAGGTTAAGGGTGAGGGTTACAGTTAGGGTTAGGGTAAGGGTGAGGGTTAGGGTCAGAGTTATTGTAAGGGTTAGGTTTAGGGTACTACAGGTGGGCCAAGGTTAAGTTTAGGGTTTGATTTAGGGGTAGGGTTAGGGTTAAAGTTAGGGTGAGCTTTAGCTTAGGGATAGGGTGAAGTTTAAGATAGGCTGAGGGTTAGTTTTAGGGTTATGGTTAAGGTTTGAGTTTGGTTTCAGGTTAGTGTTAAGGTTATGTTTAGGGTTAGGGTTAAGTTTACGGGTTCTTTTTAGTTTTAGGGTTAGGGTTAAATTTTAGGTTAGGGTTAAGTTTAGTGTTATGGTTAGGATTAGGGTCACGGTTTGTGTTAGTCTTTGTCGTTTGGGTGAGGGTTAGGTTTAGGGTTCGGGTTGGGTAGGGTTAGGATTCTGGTTATGGTAAGGTGTTAAGGGTTAGAGTTTTAGTTTAGGGTTAGGGTTTGGGTGAGGGTTCCGGTTAGTCATTGTGGTTCTGGTCATGGTTAGGTTTGGTTTAGGGTTAGGGTTAGGTTTATTATTAGGTTTCAGGTTAATGTTAGAGTTAGAGTTAGGGTGAGACTTAGGGTTAAGGTTTGGGTTAGGCTTTGGTGTTAGGGGTTAGGGTTTGGGTTAGGGGTTAGGGTTATCGTTAGGGCTTAGGGGTTCAGGTTAGTGTTAGGGTTAGGAATAGCATTAGGGTTAGGGTTGGGGGATACGGTTAGGGGTTAGGGTGAGGGTTGCGGTTAGTTTTACAGTTAAGGTGAGGGTTTAGGGTAAGTGTTATTCTTAGGGTTAGAGTTAGGGTTAGGTTCAGGGTTAGGGTTAGGTGTAGGGTAAGATTTCGGTTTAGGTTCAGGTTTAGAATTAGAGTTAGTGTTCTATTTAGGATCAAGCTTAGAGTTAGGGTTAGGGTTAGGATTAGGGTTAGGTCTAGGGTTAGGTTCAGGGCTAATGTAAGGCTTAGTTTTAGGGTTACAGGTGGAGTAGTGTTATGGTTAGAGTTTGGTTTAAGGTTAGGGTTTGGGTTAGGTTTAGGTTTAGGGTGAAGGTTAGGGTTAGTGTTGGATGAACCTTAGGACGGGGTGAGGGTTATTCTTATGATTAGGGCTGAAGTTTGATTTTGTGTTCAGGTTAGTGTTAAGGTTAGTTTTAGGGTTCGGGTTAGTGTTAGGAGTTACGTTTAGGGTTAGTGTTAGGTTTAGGTTCAGGGTTAGAGTGATGTTTAGGTTCATAGTGAGGGTCAAGGTAAGGGTTAGGATTACGGTGAGGATTATACTTAGTGTTAGAGTTTACGTTTAGGGTGTTAGGGTTAGGTTTATGGTTAGGGTAGGGTTAAGTTTAGGGTTAATGTAACGGTTAGTATTAGATTAGTGTTACTGTTCGTGTTTGGGTTAGGGTTAGGGATAAGTTTAGGGATAGCGGCAGGTTTAGGGTTGGGGATTCGGTTAGGGGTTCGGGTGAGGTTTAGTGTTAGGTTTACAGTTAAGGTGAGGGTTTAGGGTAAGTGTTATGGTTAGGGTTAGAGTTAGAGTTAGGGTTAGGGTTAGGGTGAATTTTCAGTTAATAGTGAGGGTTAGGTAAGGGTTAGGGTTAAGGTTAGAGTTAGGATTAAGATTAGTGTTAGGGTTAGGTTTAGGGTTAGGGATAGGATAGGGGTAAGGTTAGGGTTAAGGCTAGGTTTACGGTCAAGGGTACGTCTAGGTTAGGGTTAGGATTAGGTGTAGAGTTAGAGTTAGTGCTAGGGTTTAGGGGTAGGGTTCGGGTCAGGTTTAGAGTTTTTGTTAGTGTTAGGGTTAGGGTAGAGTTAAGGTTAGGGTTAAGTTTAGGGTTAGGGTAAGGGTTATGTTTAGGTCAGGGTTAGGGTTAGGGTTAGGGATAGGGTTAGGTTTAGGGAAAGGGTTAGGGTTCGTGTGAGGGTTAGTGTTAGATTTACAGTTAAGCTGATGTTTTACAGTGTTACGGTTAGGGTCAGGGTTAGAGTTAGAGTTAGGGTTAGGGCTAGACTGAGGGGATATTTAGGGTTAGGTTTAATTTTAGGGTTCTGCTTATGTATAGGGTGAAAGTTAAGTTAAGATTAGCGTTAGGGTAAATATTAGAGTTAGGTGTTTGGGTTAAGGTTAGGATCAGGTTAGGGTTAAGTTTAGGGTTAGTGTTAGTGTCAGGGTTAGGTTTTGGTGTTTGGGTTAATGTTAGGGTTAGCTTTAGGGTTAGGGTTTAGTTTAAGGTTAGGGTCAGGGTGCAGTTTAAGTTAAGTGTGAGGGTTGAGCTTAGGGTTAGTGTTAGGGGTTAGGGTTAGGGTTAAGGTTAGGATTAGGATTAGGGTTAAGATTAGTTTTAGGGTTAGGGTAAGTGTTACGGTTAAGTCATGGTTAGGTTTAGGGCTAGGTAAAGGTTAGAGATAAGATTAGGTTAAGGGTAGGGTTTAGGTTTAGATGTTAGTGTGAGGGTTAGTGCTAGGTTTCCATTTAAGCTGAGTGTGTAGGGTAAGTTTTAGGGTTAGGATTAGGGTTAGAGATAGATTTAGGGTCAGGGTTAGGATTATGTTTAAGGTTAGGGTTAGGTATATGGTTAGGATTAGGGTTAGGGTCAGGGTTGGGGAGATTTAGTATTATGTTTAGTTTTAGGGCTAGGGTTAGGGTGAAGTTTATGTTAAGCGTGAGGGTTAGGGTTAGGGTTAGGGGTAAGGGTTCAGGTTAGGGTCAGGGTTAGGGTTTGCGTTAGGTTTAGGGTTAGCTTTAGTTTTGGTTAGGGTTAGGATTTGAATGAAGTTAGGGTAGGTTTAGGGTTATGGGTAGGGTGAAATTTTGGTTAGAGTTATTGTTCGGGGTTAGGGTTAGGTTTGAGTTTATCGTAGGGTTAAAGTTAGGGTTAAGGTTAGGTTAGGGTTATGGTCAGGGTTAAGATTAGGATTAGGTTTAGGGTGAGGGTTCGGGTCCGAGTTATTGTAAGGGTTAGTTTTAGGGTTACAGGTGGGCCAAGGTTAAGGTTAGGGTTAGGTTTAGGGGTAGGGATAGGGATAGGTTTAGAATTAGGTTAACATAAACTTCACCCTAACCCTAGCCCTAAAACTAAACAGAATTAGGGTGAGCTTTAGGTTAGGGATAGGGTGAAGTTTAAGTTAGGGTGAGGGTTAGGGTTAAGGTTATGGCTAAGGTTTGGGTTAGTTTTCAGGTTCGTGTTAAGGTTGTGTTTCGTGTTAGGGTTAAGTTTACGGGTTCTGTTTAGTTTTAGGGTTAGGGTTATGTTTAAGGTTAGGGTTAAGTTTAGTGTTACAGTTAGGGTTAGGGTTACGTTTTGTGTTAGGCGTTGTGGTTGGGGTGAGGTTTAGGTTTAGGGTTAGGGTTGGGTAGGGTTAGGATTATGGTTAAGGTAAGGTGTTAGGTGTTAGAGGTGTAGTTTAGGGTTAGGGTTTGGGTGAGGGTTCCGGTTAGGCATTGTGGTTCTGGTCATGGTTAGGATTGGTTTAGGGTTAGGGTTAGGTTTATGATTAGGTTTCGGGTTAGTGTTAGAGTTAGAGTTAGGGTGAGAGCTACCTTTAAGGTTAGGGTTAGGTTTTGGTGTTATGGGTTAGGTTTGGGGTTAGGGTTAGGGTTATCATTAGGGCTTAGGTGTTCAGGTTAGTGTTAGGGTTAGGGGTAGCATTAGGGTAAGGGTTGTGGGATACCGTTAGGGGTTAGAGTGAGTGTTACGGTTAGTTTTACATTTAAGGCGAGGGTTTAGGATAAGTGTCCCGATTATCGTTAGACATAGAGTTAGGGGTAGGTTTACGTTTAGGGTTAGGTGTAGGGTAAGATTTAGCTTTAGTTTCAGGTTTAGGGGTAGAGTTAGTGTTCTATTTAGGGTCAAGGTTAGAGTTCGGGTTAGGGTTAGGATTAGGTCTAGGGTTAGGATTAGGTTTAGGGTTAGGTTGAGGGGTATTTTAAGGGTTAGGTTTAGGGTTACAGGTGGACTAGCATTATGGTTAGAGTTAGATTTAATGTTAGGGGTTGGGTTAGGTTTAGGTTTAGGTTTAGGACTAAGGTTAGCGTTAGGGTTTGGATGAAGTTTAGGATAGGGTGAGGGTTATTTTTAGGGTTAGGGCTAGACTTTGGGTTTGTGTTCATGTTAGTGCTAAGGTTAGGTTTAGGGTTCAGGTTAGGGTTAGTGGTTATGTTCAGATTAGGTTTAGGTTTAGGGTTAGTGTGAAGTTTAGGTTAAGGGTGAGGGTTAGGATAAGGGTTTGCATTAGGGTTTGGATTCTAGTTAGGGTTAGAGTTTCGGTTTAGGGTGTTAGGGTTAGGTTTATGGTTAGGGAAGGGTTAAGTTTAGGGTTAACGTTAGGGTTAGCGTTAGATTAGGGTTACTGTTCGTCTTCGGGTTAGGGTTAGGGATAATGTGAGGGATAGATAGCATTAGGTTTAGGGTTGGGGATACGGTTAAGGGTTAGGTTTAGGTTTACATTGAAGGTGAAGGTTTAGGGTAATTGTTATGGTTAGGGTTAGAGTTAGAGTTAGGCTTATGGTTAGGGTGAAGTTTCAGTTAATAGTCAGGGTTAGGGTTAAGGTTAGAGTTATGCTTAAGGTTAGTGTCAGGGTTAGGTTGAAGGTAGGGGTAAGGTTAGGGTTTAGGCTAGGTTTACGGTAAAGGGTAGGGCTAGGTTAGGGTTAGGGTTAGGGTTAGAGTTAGAGTTAGTGCTAGGGTTTAGGCTTAGGGTTAGGGTCAGGTTTAGAGTTATTGTGAGGGTTAGGGTTAAGTTCGAGTTAAGGTTAGTGTTAAGTTTAGGGTTAGGGTAAGGGTTAGGATTAGGTCAA
Source organism: Loxodonta africana (assembly GCF_030014295.1). Lineage (NCBI taxonomy): Eukaryota > Metazoa > Chordata > Mammalia > Proboscidea > Elephantidae > Loxodonta > Loxodonta africana. Next base: position 1,090,449 of record NW_026974830.1, on the reverse strand, counting down.
GGTTAAGGTTAGCATTAGGGATAGGGGTAGGATTAGGGAAAGGGTTAGCGATTCATGTGATGGTTAGTGTTAGGTTTACAGTTTAGCTGATGTTTTAGAGTGTTATGGTTAGGGGTATGGTTAGAGTTAGGGTTAGGGTTAGGTTTAGGGTTAGGGCTAGACTGAGGGGATAGTTTAGGGTTAGGTTTAGTTTCAGGTTAGGCTTAGGCTTACGTTTAGGGTGAAGCATACTTTAAGGATGAGGGTTAGGACTAGTGTTAGCGTTACGTGTTTGCGTTAAGGTTAGGGTTAGATTTAGGGTTAGTATTAGGGTCAGGTTTACGTGTTTGGGTTAATGCTAGGGTCAGGTTTAGGCTTAGGTTTAGGGTTAGGGTTAGGGTTCAGTTTAGGGTTAGTGTTAGGGTGCATTTAAAGTTAAGGGCGAGTGTTGAGCTCAGGTTAGCGTTAGGTGTTAGGGTTAGGGTTAAGGTTAGGATTAGGTTTAGGGTTAAGTTTAGGTTTATGCTTAGGTTTAGAGTACATGTTAGGGTTAAGTCATTGTTAGGTTTAGGGCTAGGTTAAGGTTAGAGATAGGGTTAGGTTAAGGGTTGGGGTTAGGTTTAGATGTTAGGGTGAGGGTTAGTTCTAGGTTTCCATTTAAGCTGAGTGTGTAGGGTAAGCTTTAGGGTTAGGATTAGGGTTAGGGTTAGAGTTAGGTTCAGGTTTGGGTTAGGTTTATGGTTAGGATTAGGGTTAGGGTCAGGGTTAGGCGGAGATTTAGTGTTATATTTAGTTTTAGGGTTAGAGTTAGGGTGAAGTTTATGTTAAGCGTGAGGGTTAGGGTTAGGGGTTAGGGTTCAGGTTATGGTCCGGGTTAGGGTTAGGTTTACATTTAGGGTTAGGTTTAAGTTTAGTTTTATTTTTGGTTAAGGTTAGGGTTTGGATGAAGTTAGGGGAGGTTTAGGGTCATGGTTAGGGTGAATTTTGGTTAAGAGTGAGGGTTCAGTTTAGGGTTAGGTTTACGGTTTGTGTTAGGCATTGTGGTTGGTGTGAGGATTAGGTTTAGGATTAGGGTTGGGTAGGGTTAGGATTATGGTTATGGTAAGGTGTTAGGGATTAGAGGAGTAGTTTTGGGTTAGGGCTTGGGTGAGGGTTCCGGTTAGGCATTGTGGTTCTGGTCATGGTTAGGTTTGGTTTAGGGTTAGGGTTAGTTTTATGATTAGGTTTCGGGTTAGTGTTAGAGTTAGGGTTAGGCTTTGGTGCGAGGGGTTAGGTTTTGGGTTAGGGTTAGGGTTATCGTTAGGGCTTAGGTGTTCAGGTGAGTGTTAGGGTTAGGGTTAGGGATAGCATTAGGGTTAGCTTTTGGGGGTACGGTTAGGGGTTAGATGAGGGTTACAGTTAGTATTGCAGTTAAGGTTAGGTTTTAGGACAAGTGTTAGGATTAGGGTTAGAGTTAGAGTTAGGGTTAGGTTTAGGGTTAGGTGCAGGGTAAGTTTTAGGTTTAAGTCCTGGTTTAGGGTTAGAGTTAGTGTTCTCTTTAGGGTCAAGTTTAGAGTTCGGGTTAGGTTTAGGATTAGGTCTATTGTTGGGCTTAGGATTAGGGTTAGGTTCAGAACTATTGTAAGGCTTAGGTTTAGGGTTACAGATGGACTAGCTTTACGGTTAGAGTTAGGTTTAAGGTTAGGGTTTGGGCTAGGTTTACGTTTACGGTTATGGTTAGGGTTAGGATTTGGTTGAAGTTTAGCATAGGCTGAGGGTTACTTTTAGGGTTAGGGCTAGAGTTTGGGTTTGTGTTCAGGTTAGTGTTATGGTTAGATTTAGGGTCCAGTTTAGGGTTAGGGGTTATGTTTAGTGTTAGGGTTAGTTTTAGGTTTAGGGTTAGTGTGAAGTTTAGGTTAAGGGTGAGAGTTAGGGTTAGGGTTAGGGTTAGGATTAGGGTTAGTGTTAGACGTTAGGTTTAGGCTGCTAGTTTTAGGTTTATGGTTAGGGTAGGTTTAAGTTTAGGGTTAATGTTAGGGTTAGTGTTAGATTAGGGTTACTGTTCGTGTTAGGGGTACAGTTAGGGTTAGGGATAGCGTTAGGTTTAGGGTTAGGAATATAGTTAGGGGTTAGGGTGAGGTTTGGGGATATGGTGAGGGTTAGGTTTAGGTTTACAGTTAAGGTGAGGGTTTAGGGTAATTGTTATGGTTAGGGTTAGAGTTAGGGTCATGGTGAAGTTTCAGTTAATAGTGGGGTTCAGGGTTAATGTTAGATTTAGGGTTAAGGTTAGTGTTAGGGTTAGGTTTAGGTTAGGGTTAAGGTAGCGGTCAGGTTAGGGTTAAGACTAGGTTTACGGTAAAGTGTAAGGCTAGGTTAGGGTTAGGTTTAGAGTTAGTGCTAGGGTTTAGGGTTAGGGTTAAGGTCAGGTTTAGAGTTATTGTTAGGTTTACGGTTAAGGTTAGGGTAGAGTTCAGGTTAAGTTGAAGGTTAGGGTAAGAGTTAGGTTTATGTCAGGTTTAGGGTTAGGATGAGGGATAGGGTTAGGGTTAGGGAAAGGGTTAGGGTTTCGTGTGAGGATTAGTGTTATGTTTACATTAAGCTGATGTTTTTGGGTGTTACAGTAATGTTTAGGGTTAGAGTTAGGTTAGGTTTAGAGTTAGGGCTAGAGTATGGTGATAGTGCTTTAGGTTTAGGTTTAGGGTGGAATTTAGGTTAAGGATGAGGGTTAGGGTTGGGGTAGGTGTTTGGATTAAGGTTAGGGTCAGGTTTAGGGTTTTGGTTTAGAGTTCAGGTTAGATTCAGGGTTAGGGTTAGATTTAGGTTTAGGGTTAGGGTTAGGTTTAGTGTTAGTTTAGCTTAGGGTTAGGGTTTGAATGAAGTTAGGGTAGGTTTAGGGTTATGGTTAGGTTGAAATTTTGGTTAAGTGTGAGGGTTTGGTTTCGGGTTAGGATTAGAGTTAGGGTTAGTGGTTAAGGTTAGGTTTAGGGTTAAGGTTAGGTTTAGGCTAAGCATTAGGGTTAGAGTTAGGGTTAGTGGTTAGTGTTTCAGTTAGGTTTAGGATAGGGTTATAATTAGGGTTAAGTTTAGGGTTACGGTAAGAGTTAGATTTACGTTTACAGTTAAGGTGAGGGTTTTGCGTAACTGTTACGGTTAGGGTTAGGGCTAGGTTTAGGGTTCGAGTTGGGTTAGGGGTTAGGTTTAGGTTAAGTTTATGGTAGGCTTAAAGTTAGGGTTAAGGTTAGGTTAGGGTTAGGGTCAGGGTTAGGATTAGAATTAGGTTTTGGGCAAGGGTTAGTGTCAGAGTTATTATAAGGGTTAGGTTTAGGGTTACAGATGGGCCAAGGTTAAGGTTAGGGTTAGGTTTAGGGGTTGGATTAGGGTTAAAGTTAGGGTTAGCTTTAGGTTAGGGATAGGGTGAAGTAAAGTAGGGTGAGGGTTAGGGATATGGCTAAGGTTTGGGTTCGTTTTCAGGTTAGTGTTAAGTTTATGTTTAGGGTTAGCGTTAAGTTTATGGGTTCTGTTTAGTTTTAGGGTTAGGGTTAGATTTTAGGTTAGGGTTAAGTGTAACAGTTAGGGTTACGATTTGTGTTAGGCATTGTGGTTGGGGTGAGTGTTAGGTTTATGGTTAGGGTTGGGTAGAGTTAGGATTATGGTTATGGTAAGGTGTTAGGGTTTAGAGGTGTAGTTTAGGGTGAGGGTTTGGGTGAGGGTTTCGGTTAGGCATTGTGGTTCTGGTCATGGTTAAGTTTGGTTCAGAGTTAGGGTTAGGTTTATGATTAGGTTTCGGGTTAGTGTTAGAGTTAGGGTGAGGGATAGTGTTAAGGTTTAGGTTAGGTTTTGGTGTTATGGGTTAGGGTTTGCGTTAGGGTTTGCGTTAGAAAGAAAAGAGAATAGCAAGAGGCCTGTTCTCCCTGGCTGCTTTCCCAAGCCCTTCCAGCTAAAACTATGTCGTTGCTCCTCTGGAAGGATCCCTGCACCGCGACGTAGTTTCTCAGAAGAAGCCCTGCGTTTGCAAGAGCAAATGAGGAATTCGTTGCAGGAAAGAGGAAGGAAAGAAAGTTTCTCTCCCTCTGCCTGCTTTGCTCAGAGGACTGGATGAAGTAAGGGAGTTCTCCCTTTCACTGAGAAACGTGCAGGCTGCTGTTGCCTGTGCGCTCTCTTCTTTGCACAAGAGTCTGCAGTTAAACGCTTTGAACCGTGGAAAGGCGCCGGGCTCTGCTAAGACTTCCCCCGGCGATTCGTTTGCCCTGGGCCAAAGATATCCTTCACAATATCTGAACACTAACACTGCATACTCGTTCCCCTTCCAGAACAGGGCTACCACGAAGCAGTTCTCCGGGGGAAAACGGCACTTCGCGAAGGGCAGATCTGCCGAGCTCATTGCGGAAAAGCGAAAGCAAAGGACGCTTTTCTCCCTCTAACCGCTTTCGTCAGAGGAACGGGGGAAGTCACAGTGTTCTTTCTCTCACTGAGATACACACAATCTGACGTTGCTTCTGAGCTCCGTTGCTGACAAAGAACTGAAACTGACATACATTCCCGGGGAGAAACACAGGGCTTTGCTAGGATTTCTCTAGGCAGTGTGTTTTCCCTGGGTCTCACTGTGGCAACCCTATCTCGCCAGGGCAACACTGAATGGGATTTCCTCTGCCAGGAGAGAGCTGCTGCTTTGTAGTTTGTGCTGGGAATCCTTGCTTTCGCAAGTGCCATTTGACCGCATTCAGGCAGAAAGAAAAGAGAATAGCAAGAGGCCTTTCCTCCCCGGCTGCTTTCCCAAGACCTTCCAGCTAAAACTATGTCGTTGCTCCTCTGGAAGGATCCCTGCACCGCGACGTAGGTTTTCAGAAGAAGCCCTGCGTTTGCAAGAGCAAATGAGGAATTCGTTGCAGGAAAGAGGAAGGAAAGAAAGTTTCTCTCCTTCGGCCTGCTTTGCTCAGAGGACTGGATGAAGTCAGGGAGTTCTCCCTTTCACTGAGAAATTGCCGGCTGCTGTTGCCTGTGCGCTCTCTTCTTTGCAAAAGAGTCTGCAGTTCCACGCTTTGAACCGTGGAAAGGCGCCGGGCTCTGCTAAGATTTCCCCCGGCGCTTCGTTTGCCCTGGGCCAAAGCGAGCCTTCACATTAGCTGAACGCTAACACTGCATACTCGTTCCACTTCCAGAACAGGGCTACCGCGAGGCAGTTCTCCGGGGGAAAACGGCCCTTCGCGAAGGGCATATCTGCCGAGCTTATTGCGGGAAAGCGAAAGCAAAGGACGCTTTTCTCCCTCTAACCGCTTTCGTCAGAGGAACGGGGGAAGTCACAGTGTTCTTTCTCTCACTGAGATACACACAATCTGACGTTGCCTCTGAGCTCCGTTGCTGGCAAAGAACTGAAACTGACATACACTCCTGTGGGGAAACACAGGGCTTTGCTAGGATTTCTCTAGGCAGTGTGCTTTCCCTGGGTCTCACTCTATCAACACTATCTCGCAAGGGCAACACTGCATGGGATTTCCTCTGCCAGGAGAGAGCTGCTGCTTTGTAGCTTGTGCTGGGAAACCTTGCTTTGGCAAGTGCGAATTGACTGCATTCAGGCAGAAAGAAAAGAGAATAGCAAGAGGCCTTTTCTCCCCGGCTGCTTTCCCAAGCCCTTCCAGCTAAAACTATGTCGTTGCTCCTCTGGAGGGATCCCTGCACCGCGACATAGTTTCTCAGAAGAAGCCTTGCGTTTGAAAGAGCAAATGAGGAATTCGTTGCAGGAAAGAGGAAGGAAAGAAAGTTTCTCTCCCTCTGCCTGCTTTGCTCAGAGGACTGGATGAAGTCAGGGAGTTCTCCCTTTCACTGAGAAATTGCCGGGTGCTGTTGCTTGTGCGCTCTCTTCTTTGCAAAAGAGTCTGCAGTTCCACGCTTTGAACCGTGGAAAGGCGCCGGGATCTGCTAAGATTTCCCCCGGTGCTTCGTTTGCCCTGGGCCAAAGCGAGCCTTCACATTAGCTGAACGCTAACACTGCATACTCGTTCCACTTCCAGAACAGGGCTACTGCCAGGCAGTTCTCCAGGGGAAAACGGCCCTTCGCGAAGGGCAGATCTGTGGAGCTCATTGCGGGAAAGCGAAAGCAAAGGACGCTTTTCTCCCTCTAACTGCTTTCGTCAGAGGAACGGGGGAAGTCACAGTGTTCTTTCTCTCACTGAGATACACACAATCTGACGTTGCCTCTTTGCTCCGTTGGTGGCGAAGAACTGAAACGGACATACATTCCTGTGGGGAAACACAGGGCTTTGCTAGGATTTCTCTAGGCAGTGTGTTTTCCCTGGGCCTCACTGTACCAACACTATCTCGCCAGGGCAACACTGCATGGGATTTCCTCTGCCAGGAGAGAGCTGCTGCTTTCTAGTTTGTGCTGGGAAACCTTGCTTTGGCAAGTGCCAATTGACCGCATTCGGGCAGAAAGAAAAGAGAACAGCAAGCGGCCTTTTCTCCCCGGCTGCTCTGCCAAGCCCTTCCAGCTAAAACTATTTCGTTGCTCCTCTGGAAGGATCTCTGCACCATGACGTAGTTTTTTAGAAGAAGCCTTACGTTTGCAAGAGCAAATGAGGAATTCGTTGCAGGAAAGAGGAAGGAAAGAAAGTTTCTCTCCTTCTGCCTGCTTTGCTCAGAGGACTGGATGAAGTCAGGGAGTTCTCCCTTTCACTGAGAAACGTGCGGGCTGCTGTTGCCTGTGCGCTCTCTTCCTTGCAAAAGAGTCTGCAGTTCCACGTTTTGAACCGTGGAAAGGCGCCGGGCTCTGCTAAGATTTCCCCCGGCGCTTCGTTTGCATGGGCCAAAGCGAGCCTTCACATTAGCTGAACGCTAACACTGCATACTCGTTCCACTTCCAGAACAGGGCTACCGCGAGGCAGTTCTCCGGGGAAAAACGGCCCTTCGCGAAGGGCAGATCTGTGGAGAACATTGCGGGAAAGCGAAAGCAAAGGACGCTTTTCTCCCTCTAACTGCTTTCGTCAGAGGAACGGGGGAAGTCACAGTGTTCTTTCTCTCACTGAGATACACACAATCTGACGTTGCCTCTGAGCTCCGTTGCTGGCAAAGAACTGAAACGGACATACATTCCTGTGGGGAAACACAGGGCTTTGCTAGGATTTCTCTAGGCAGTGTGTTTTCCCTGGGCCTCACTGTAGCAACACTATCTCGCAAGGGCAACACTGAATGGGATTTCCTCTTCATGAGAGAGCTGCTGCTTTGTAGTTTGTGCTGGGAAACCTTGCTTTGGCAGGTGCCAATTGACCGCATTCGGGCAGAAAGAAAAGAAAATAGCAAGAGGCCTTTTCTCCCCGGCTGCTCAGCCAAGCCCTTCCAGCTAAAACTATGTCGTTGCTCCTCTGGAAGGATCCCTGCACCGTGACGTAGTTTTTCAGAAGAAGCCTTGCGTTTGCAAGAGCAAATGAGAAATTCGTTGCAGGAAAGAGGAAGGAAAGAAAGTTTCTCTCCTTCTGCCTGCTTTGCTCAGAGGACTGGATGAAGTCAGGGAGTTCTCCCTTTCACTGAGAAACGTGCGGGCTGCTGTTGCCTGTGCGCTCTCTTCCTTGGAAAAGAGTCTGCAGTTCCACGTTTTGAACCGTGGAAATGCGCCGGTTTCTGCTAAGACTTCCCCGGGCGCTTCGTTTGCCGTGGGCTAAAGCGAGCCTTCACAATAGCTGAACACCAACACTGCATACTCTTTCCACTTCCAGAACAGGGCTACCGCGAGGCAGTTCTCCGGGGGAAAACGGCCCTTCGCGAAGGGCCGATCTGCCGAGCTCATTGCGGGAAAGCGAAAGCAAAGGACGCTTTTCACCCTCTAACCGCTTTTGTCAGAGGAACGGGGGAAGTCACAGTGTTCTTTCTCTCACTGAGATACACACAATCTGACGTTGCCTCTGAGCTCCGTTGCTGGCAAAGAACTGAAACGGACATACATTCCCGGGGAGAAACACAGGGCTTTGCTAGGATTTCTCTAGGCAGTGTGTTTTCCCTGGGCCTCACTGTACCACCACTATCTCGCCAGGGCAACACTGCATGGGATTACCTCTGCCAGGAGAGAGCTGCTGCTTTGTAGTTTGTGCTGGGAAACCTTGCTTTGGCAGGTGCCAATTGACCGCATTCGGGCAGAAAGAAAAGAAAATAGCAAGAGGCCTTTTCTCCCCGGCTGCTCAGCCAAGCCCTTCCAGCTAAAACTATGTCGTTGCTCCTCTGGAAGGATCCCTGCACCGTGACGTAGTTTTTCAGAAGAAGCCTTGCGTTTGCAAGAGCAAATGAGAAATTCGTTGCAGGAAAGAGGAAGGAAAGAAAGTTTCTCTCCTTCTGCCTGCTTTGCTCAGAGGACTGGATGAAGTCAGGGAGTTCTCCCTTTCACTGAGAAACGTGCGGGCTGCTGTTGCCTGTGCGCTCTCTTCCTTGGAAAAGAGTCTGCAGTTCCACGTTTTGAACCGTGGAAATGCGCCGGTTTCTGCTAAGACTTCCCCGGGCGCTTCGTTTGCCGTGGGCTAAAGCGAGCCTTCACAATAGCTGAACGCCAACACTGCATACTCTTTCCACTTCCAGAACAGGGCTACCGCGAGGCAGTTCTCCGGGGGAAAACGGCCCTTCGCGAAGGGCCGATCTGCCGAGCTCATTGCGGGAAAGCGAAAGCAAAGGACGCTTTTCACCCTCTAACCGCTTTTGTCAGAGGAACGGGGGAAGTCACAGTGTTCTTTCTCTCACTGAGATACACACAATCTGACGTTGCCTCTGAGCTCCGTTGCTGGCAAAGAACTGAAACGGACATACATTCCCGGGGAGAAACACAGGGCTTTGCTAGGATTTCTCTAGGCAGTGTGTTTTCCCTGGGCCTCACTGTACCACCACTATCTCGCCAGGGCAACACTGCATGGGATTACCTCTGCCAGGAGAGAGCTGCTGCTTTGTAGTTTGTGCTGGGAAACCTTGCTTTGGCAAGTGCCAATTGAACGCATTCGGGCAGAAAGAAAAGAGAACAGCAAGCGGCCTTTTCTCCCCGGCTGCTCTGCCAAGCCCTTCCAGCTAAAACTATGTCGTTGCTCCTCTGGAAGGATCCCTGCACCGTGACGTAGTTTTTCAGAAGAAGCCTTACGTTTGCAAGAGCAAATGAGGAATTCGTTGCAGGAAAGAGGAAGGAAAGAAAGTTTCTCTCCTTCTGCCTCCTTTGCTCAGAGGACTGGATGAAGATAGGGAGTTCTCCCTTTCACTGAGAAACGTGCGGGCTGCTGTTGCCTGTGCGCTCTCTTCTTTGCAAAAGAGTCTGCAGTTCCACGTTTTGAACCGTGGAAAGGCGCCGGGCTCTGCTAAGATTTCCCCCGGCGCTTCGTTTGCATGGGCCAAAGCGAGCCTTCACATTAGCCGAACGCTAACACTGCATACTCGTTCCACTTCCAGAACAGGGCTACCGCGAGGCATTTCTCCGGGGAAAAACGGCCCTTCGCGAAGGGCAGATCTGTCGAGCTCATTTCGGAAAAGCGAAAGCAAAGGACGCTTTTCTCCCTCTAACTGCTTTCGTCAGAGGAACGGGGGAAGTCACAGTGTTCTTTCTCTCACTGAGATACACACAATCTGACGTTGCCTCTGAGCTCCGTTGCTGGCAAAGAACTGAAACGGACATACATTCCTGTGGGGAAACACAGGGCTTTGCTAGGATTTCTCTAGGCAGTGTGTTTTCCCTGGGCCTCACTGTAGCAACACTATCTCGCAAGGGCAACACTGAATGGGATTTCCTCTTCATGAGAGAGCTGCTGCTTTGTAGTTTGTGCTGGGAAACCTTGCCTTGGCAGGTGCCAATTGACCGCATTCGGGCAGAAAGAAAAGAAAATAGCAAGAGGCCTTTTCTCCCCGGCTTCTGAGCCAAGCCCTTCCAGCTAAAACTATGTCGTTGCTCCTCTGGAAGGATCCCTGCACCGTGACGTAGTTTTTCAGAAGAAGCCTTGCGTTTGCAAGAGCAAATGAGAAATTCGTTGCAGGAAAGAGGAAGGAAAGAAAGTTTCTCTCCTTCTGCCTGCTTTGCTCAGAGGACTGGATGAAGTCAGGGAGTTCTCCCTTTCACTGAGAAACGTGCGGGCTGCTGTTGCCTGTGCGCTCTCTTCTTTGCAAAAGAGTCTGCAGTTCCACGCTTTGAACCGTGGAAAGGCGCCGGGCTCTGCTAAGATTTTCCCCGGCGCTTCGTTTGCCCTGGGCCAAAGCGAGCCTTCACATTAGCTGAACGCTAACACTGCATACTCGTTCCACTTCCAGAACAGGGCTACCGCGAGGCAGTTCTCCGGGGAAAAACGGCCCTTCGCGAAGGGCAGATCTGTGGAGCTCATTGCGGGAAAGCGAAAGCAAAGGACGCTTTTCTCCCTCTAACCGCTTTCGTCAGAGGAACGGGGGAAGTCACAGTGTTCTTTCTCTCACTGAGATACACACAATCTGACGTTGCCTCTGAGCTCCGTTGCTGGCAAAGAACTGAAACGGACATACATTCCTGTGGGGAAACACAGGGCTTTGCTAGGATTTCTCTAGGCAGTGTGTTTTCCCTGGGCCTCACTGTACCAACACTATCTCGCAAAGGCAGCACTGCATGGGATTTCCTCTGCCAGGAGAGAGCTGCTGCTTTGTAGTTTGTGCTGGGAAACCTTGCTTTGGCAAGTGCCAATTGACCGCAGGCAGGCAGAAAGAAAAGAGAATAGCAATAGGCCTTTTCTCCCCGGCTGCTTTCCCAAGCCCTTCCAGCTAAAACTATGTCGTTGCTCCTCTGGAAAGATCCCTGCACCGCGACGCAGGTTTTCAGAAGAAGCCCTGCGTTTGCAAGAGCAAATGAGGAATTCGTTGCAGGAAAGAGGAAGGAATGAAAGTTTCTCTCCTTCTGCCTGGTTTGCTCAGAGGACTGGATGAAGTCAGGGAGTTCTCCCTTTCACTGAGAAACGTGCAGGCTGCTGTTGCCTGTGTGCTCTCTTCTTTGCAAATGAGTCTGCAGTTCCACGCTTTGAACCGTGGAAAGACGCTGGGCTCTGCTAAGATTTCCCCCGGCGCTTCGTTTGCCCTGGGCCAAAGCGAGCCTTCACAATAGCTGAACGCTATCACTGCATACTCGTTCCACTTCCAGAACAGGGCTACCGCGAGGCAGTTCTCCGGGGGAAAACGGCCCTTCGCGAAGGGCAGATCTGCCGAGCTCATTGCGGGAAAGCGAAAGCAAAGGACGCTTTTCTCCCTCTAACCGCTTTCGTCAGAGGAACGGGGGAAGTCACAGTGTTCTTTCTCTCACTGAGATACACACAATCTGACGTTGCCTCTTTGCTCCGTTGGTGGCGAAGAACTGAAACGGACATACATTCCTGTGGGGAAACACAGGGCTTTGCTAGGATTTCTCTAGGCAGTGTGTTTTCCCTGGGCCTCACTGTACCAACACTATCTCGCCAGGGCAACACTGCATGGGATTTCCTCTGCCAGGAGAGAGCTGCTGCTTTCTAGTTTGTGCTGGGAAACCTTGCTTTGGCAAGTGCCAATTGACCGCATTCGGGCAGAAAGAAAAGAGAACAGCAAGCGGCCTTTTCTCCCCGGCTGCTCTGCCAAGCCCTTCCAGCTAAAACTATTTCGTTGCTCCTCTGGAAGGATCTCTGCACCATGACGTAGTTTTTTAGAAGAAGCCTTACGTTTGCAAGAGCAAATGAGGAATTCGTTGCAGGAAAGAGGAAGGAAAGAAAGTTTCTCTCCTTCTGCCTGCTTTGCTCAGAGGACTGGATGAAGTCAGGGAGTTCTCCCTTTCACTGAGAAACGTGCGGGCTGCTGTTGCCTGTGCGCTCTCTTCCTTGCAAAAGAGTCTGCAGTTCCACGTTTTGAACCGTGGAAAGGCGCCGGGCTCTGCTAAGATTTCCCCCGGCGCTTCGTTTGCATGGGCCAAAGCGAGCCTTCACATTAGCTGAACGCTAACACTGCATACTCGTTCCACTTCCAGAACAGGGCTACCGCGAGGCAGTTCTCCGGGGAAAAACGGCCCTTCGCGAAGGGCAGATCTGTGGAGAACATTGCGGGAAAGCGAAAGCAAAGGACGCTTTTCTCCCTCTAACTGCTTTCGTCAGAGGAACGGGGGAAGTCACAGTGTTCTTTCTCTCACTGAGATACACACAATCTGACGTTGCCTCTGAGCTCCGTTGCTGGCAAAGAACTGAAACGGACATACATTCCTGTGGGGAAACACAGGGCTTTGCTAGGATTTCTCTAGGCAGTGTGTTTTCCCTGGGCCTCACTGTAGCAACACTATCTCGCAAGGGCAACACTGAATGGGATTTCCTCTTCATGAGAGAGCTGCTGCTTTGTAGTTTGTGCTGGGAAACCTTGCCTTGGCAGGTGCCAATTGACCGCATTCGGGCAGAAAGAAAAGAAAATAGCAAGAGGCCTTTTCTCCCCGGCTGCTCAGCCAAGCCCTTCCAGCTAAAACTATGTCGTTGCTCCTCTGGAAGGATCCCTGCACCGTGACGTAGTTTTTCAGAAGAAGCCTTGCGTTTGCAAGAGCAAATGAGAAATTCGTTGCAGGAAAGAGGAAGGAAAGAAAGTTTCTCTCCTTCTGCCTGCTTTGCTCAGAGGACTGGATGAAGTCAGGGAGTTCTCCCTTTCACTGAGAAACGTGCGGGCTGCTGTTGCCTGTGCGCTCTCTTCCTTGGAAAAGAGTCTGCAGTTCCACGTTTTGAACCGTGGAAATGCGCCGGTTTCTGCTAAGACTTCCCCGGGCGCTTCGTTTGCCGTGGGCTAAAGCGAGCCTTCACAATAGCTGAACGCCAACACTGCATACTCTTTCCACTTCCAGAACAGGGCTACCGCGAGGCAGTTCTCCGGGGGAAAACGGCCCTTCGCGAAGGGCCGATCTGCCGAGCTCATTGCGGGAAAGCGAAAGCAAAGGACGCTTTTCACCCTCTAACCGCTTTTGTCAGAGGAACGGGGGAAGTCACAGTGTTCTTTCTCTCACTGAGATACACACAATCTGACGTTGCCTCTGAGCTCCGTTGCTGGCAAAGAACTGAAACGGACATACATTCCCGGGGAGAAACACAGGGCTTTGCTAGGATTTCTCTAGGCAGTGTGTTTTCCCTGGGCCTCACTGTACCACCACTATCTCGCCAGGGCAACACTGCATGGGATTACCTCTGCCAGGAGAGAGCTGCTGCTTTGTAGTTTGTGCTGGGAAACCTTGCTTTGGCAGGTGCCAATTGACCGCATTCGGGCAGAAAGAAAAGAAAATAGCAAGAGGCCTTTTCTCCCCGGCTGCTCAGCCAAGCCCTTCCAGCTAAAACTATGTCGTTGCTCCTCTGGAAGGATCCCTGCACCGTGACGTAGTTTTTCAGAAGAAGCCTTGCGTTTGCAAGAGCAAATGAGAAATTCGTTGCAGGAAAGAGGAAGGAAAGAAAGTTTCTCTCCTTCTGCCTGCTTTGCTCAGAGGACTGGATGAAGTCAGGGAGTTCTCCCTTTCACTGAGAAACGTGCGGGCTGCTGTTGCCTGTGCGCTCTCTTCCTTGGAAAAGAGTCTGCAGTTCCACGTTTTGAACCGTGGAAATGCGCCGGTTTCTGCTAAGACTTCCCCGGGCGCTTCGTTTGCCGTGGGCTAAAGCGAGCCTTCACAATAGCTGAACGCCAACACTGCATACTCTTTCCACTTCCAGAACAGGGCTACCGCGAGGCAGTTCTCCGGGGGAAAACGGCCCTTCGCGAAGGGCCGATCTGCCGAGCTCATTGCGGGAAAGCGAAAGCAAAGGACGCTTTTCACCCTCTAACCGCTTTTGTCAGAGGAACGGGGGAAGTCACAGTGTTCTTTCTCTCACTGAGATACACACAATCTGACGTTGCCTCTGAGCTCCGTTGCTGGCAAAGAACTGAAACGGACATACATTCCCGGGGAGAAACACAGGGCTTTGCTAGGATTTCTCTAGGCAGTGTGTTTTCCCTGGGCCTCACTGTACCACCACTATCTCGCCAGGGCAACACTGCATGGGATTACCTCTGCCAGGAGAGAGCTGCTGCTTTGTAGTTTGTGCTGGGAAACCTTGCTTTGGCAAGTGCCAATTGAACGCATTCGGGCAGAAAGAAAAGAGAACAGCAAGCGGCCTTTTCTCCCCGGCTGCTCTGCCAAGCCCTTCCAGCTAAAACTATGTCGTTGCTCCTCTGGAAGGATCCCTGCACCGTGACGTAGTTTTTCAGAAGAAGCCTTACGTTTGCAAGAGCAAATGAGGAATTCGTTGCAGGAAAGAGGAAGGAAAGAAAGTTTCTCTCCTTCTGCCTCCTTTGCTCAGAGGACTGGATGAAGATAGGGAGTTCTCCCTTTCACTGAGAAACGTGCGGGCTGCTGTTGCCTGTGCGCTCTCTTCTTTGCAAAAGAGTCTGCAGTTCCACGTTTTGAACCGTGGAAAGGCGCCGGGCTCTGCTAAGATTTCCCCCGGCGCTTCGTTTGCATGGGCCAAAGCGAGCCTTCACATTAGCCGAACGCTAACACTGCATACTCGTTCCACTTCCAGAACAGGGCTACCGCGAGGCATTTCTCCGGGGAAAAACGGCCCTTCGCGAAGGGCAGATCTGTCGAGCTCATTTCGGAAAAGCGAAAGCAAAGGACGCTTTTCTCCCTCTAACTGCTTTCGTCAGAGGAACGGGGGAAGTCACAGTGTTCTTTCTCTCACTGAGATACACACAATCTGACGTTGCCTCTGAGCTCCGTTGCTGGCAAAGAACTGAAACGGACATACATTCCTGTGGGGAAACACAGGGCTTTGCTAGGATTTCTCTAGGCAGTGTGTTTTCCCTGGGCCTCACTGTAGCAACACTATCTCGCAAGGGCAACACTGAATGGGATTTCCTCTTCATGACAGAGCTCCTGCTTTGTAGTTTGTGCTGGGAAACCTTGCCTTGGCAGGTGCCAATTGACCGCATTCGGGCAGAAAGAAAAGAAAATAGCAAGAGGCCTTTTCTCCCCGGCTTCTGAGCCAAGCCCTTCCAGCTAAAACTATGTCGTTGCTCCTCTGGAAGGATCCCTGCACCGTGACGTAGTTTTTCAGAAGAAGCCTTGCGTTTGCAAGAGCAAATGAGAAATTCGTTGCAGGAAAGAGGAAGGAAAGAAAGTTTCTCTCCTTCTGCCTGCTTTGCTCAGAGGACTGGATGAAGTCAGGGAGTTCTCCCTTTCACTGAGAAACGTGCGGGCTGCTGTTGCCTGTGCGCTCTCTTCTTTGCAAAAGAGTCTGCAGTTCCACGCTTTGAACCGTGGAAAGGCGCCGGGCTCTGCTAAGATTTTCCCCGGCGCTTCGTTTGCCCTGGGCCAAAGCGAGCCTTCACATTAGCTGAACGCTAACACTGCATACTCGTTCCACTTCCAGAACAGGGCTACCGCGAGGCAGTTCTCCGGGGAAAAACGGCCCTTCGCGAAGGGCAGATCTGTGGAGCTCATTGCGGGAAAGCGAAAGCAAAGGACGCTTTTCTCCCTCTAACCGCTTTCGTCAGAGGAACGGGGGAAGTCACAGTGTTCTTTCTCTCACTGAGATACACACAATCTGACGTTGCCTCTGAGCTCCGTTGCTGGCAAAGAACTGAAACGGACATACATTCCTGTGGGGAAACACAGGGCTTTGCTAGGATTTCTCTAGGCAGTGTGTTTTCCCTGGGCCTCACTGTACCAACACTATCTCGCAAAGGCAGCACTGCATGGGATTTCCTCTGCCAGGAGAGAGCTGCTGCTTTGTAGTTTGTGCTGGGAAACCTTGCTTTGGCAAGTGCCAATTGACCGCAGGCAGGCAGAAAGAAAAGAGAATAGCAATAGGCCTTTTCTCCCCGGCTGCTTTCCCAAGCCCTTCCAGCTAAAACTATGTCGTTGCTCCTCTGGAAAGATCCCTGCACCGCGACGCAGGTTTTCAGAAGAAGCCCTGCGTTTGCAAGAGCAAATGAGGAATTCGTTGCAGGAAAGAGGAAGGAATGAAAGTTTCTCTCCTTCTGCCTGGTTTGCTCAGAGGACTGGATGAAGTCAGGGAGTTCTCCCTTTCACTGAGAAACGTGCAGGCTGCTGTTGCCTGTGTGCTCTCTTCTTTGCAAATGAGTCTGCAGTTCCACGCTTTGAACCGTGGAAAGACGCTGGGCTCTGCTAAGATTTCCCCCGGCGCTTCGTTTGCCCTGGGCCAAAGCGAGCCTTCACAATAGCTGAACGCTATCACTGCATACTCGTTCCACTTCCAGAACAGGGCTACCGCGAGGCAGTTCTCCGGGGGAAAACGGCCCTTCGCGAAGGGCAGATCTGCCGAGCTCATTGCGGGAAAGCGAAAGCAAAGGACGCTTTTCTCCCTCTAACCGCTTTCGTCAGAGGAACGGGGGAAGTCACAGTGTTCTTTCTCTCACTGAGATACACACAATCTGACGTTGCCTCTTTGCTCCGTTGGTGGCGAAGAACTGAAACGGACATACATTCCTGTGGGGAAACACAGGGCTTTGCTAGGATTTCTCTAGGCAGTGTGTTTTCCCTGGGCCTCACTGTACCAACACTATCTCGCCAGGGCAACACTGCATGGGATTTCCTCTGCCAGGAGAGAGCTGCTGCTTTCTAGTTTGTGCTGGGAAACCTTGCTTTGGCAAGTGCCAATTGACCGCATTCGGGCAGAAAGAAAAGAGAACAGCAAGCGGCCTTTTCTCCCCGGCTGCTCTGCCAAGCCCTTCCAGCTAAAACTATTTCGTTGCTCCTCTGGAAGGATCTCTGCACCATGACGTAGTTTTTTAGAAGAAGCCTTACGTTTGCAAGAGCAAATGAGGAATTCGTTGCAGGAAAGAGGAAGGAAAGAAAGTTTCTCTCCTTCTGCCTGCTTTGCTCAGAGGACTGGATGAAGTCAGGGAGTTCTCCCTTTCACTGAGAAACGTGCGGGCTGCTGTTGCCTGTGCGCTCTCTTCCTTGCAAAAGAGTCTGCAGTTCCACGTTTTGAACCGTGGAAAGGCGCCGGGCTCTGCTAAGATTTCCCCCGGCGCTTCGTTTGCATGGGCCAAAGCGAGCCTTCACATTAGCTGAACGCTAACACTGCATACTCGTTCCACTTCCAGAACAGGGCTACCGCGAGGCAGTTCTCCGGGGAAAAACGGCCCTTCGCGAAGGGCAGATCTGTGGAGAACATTGCGGGAAAGCGAAAGCAAAGGACGCTTTTCTCCCTCTAACTGCTTTCGTCAGAGGAACGGGGGAAGTCACAGTGTTCTTTCTCTCACTGAGATACACACAATCTGACGTTGCCTCTGAGCTCCGTTGCTGGCAAAGAACTGAAACGGACATACATTCCTGTGGGGAAACACAGGGCTTTGCTAGGATTTCTCTAGGCAGTGTGTTTTCCCTGGGCCTCACTGTAGCAACACTATCTCGCAAGGGCAACACTGAATGGGATTTCCTCTTCATGAGAGAGCTGCTGCTTTGTAGTTTGTGCTGGGAAACCTTGCCTTGGCAGGTGCCAATTGACCGCATTCGGGCAGAAAGAAAAGAAAATAGCAAGAGGCCTTTTCTCCCCGGCTGCTCAGCCAAGCCCTTCCAGCTAAAACTATGTCGTTGCTCCTCTGGAAGGATCCCTGCACCGTGACGTAGTTTTTCAGAAGAAGCCTTGCGTTTGCAAGAGCAAATGAGAAATTCGTTGCAGGAAAGAGGAAGGAAAGAAAGTTTCTCTCCTTCTGCCTGCTTTGCTCAGAGGACTGGATGAAGTCAGGGAGTTCTCCCTTTCACTGAGAAACGTGCGGGCTGCTGTTGCCTGTGCGCTCTCTTCCTTGGAAAAGAGTCTGCAGTTCCACGTTTTGAACCGTGGAAATGCGCCGGTTTCTGCTAAGACTTCCCCGGGCGCTTCGTTTGCCGTGGGCTAAAGCGAGCCTTCACAATAGCTGAACGCCAACACTGCATACTCTTTCCACTTCCAGAACAGGGCTACCGCGAGGCAGTTCTCCGGGGGAAAACGGCCCTTCGCGAAGGGCCGATCTGCCGAGCTCATTGCGGGAAAGCGAAAGCAAAGGACGCTTTTCACCCTCTAACCGCTTTTGTCAGAGGAACGGGGGAAGTCACAGTGTTCTTTCTCTCACTGAGATACACACAATCTGACGTTGCCTCTGAGCTCCGTTGCTGGCAAAGAACTGAAACGGACATACATTCCCGGGGAGAAACACAGGGCTTTGCTAGGATTTCTCTAGGCAGTGTGTTTTCCCTGGGCCTCACTGTACCACCACTATCTCGCCAGGGCAACACTGCATGGGATTACCTCTGCCAGGAGAGAGCTGCTGCTTTGTAGTTTGTGCTGGGAAACCTTGCTTTGGCAGGTGCCAATTGACCGCATTCGGGCAGAAAGAAAAGAAAATAGCAAGAGGCCTTTTCTCCCCGGCTGCTCAGCCAAGCCCTTCCAGCTAAAACTATGTCGTTGCTCCTCTGGAAGGATCCCTGCACCGTGACGTAGTTTTTCAGAAGAAGCCTTGCGTTTGCAAGAGCAAATGAGAAATTCGTTGCAGGAAAGAGGAAGGAAAGAAAGTTTCTCTCCTTCTGCCTGCTTTGCTCAGAGGACTGGATGAAGTCAGGGAGTTCTCCCTTTCACTGAGAAACGTGCGGGCTGCTGTTGCCTGTGCGCTCTCTTCCTTGGAAAAGAGTCTGCAGTTCCACGTTTTGAACCGTGGAAATGCGCCGGTTTCTGCTAAGACTTCCCCGGGCGCTTCGTTTGCCGTGGGCTAAAGCGAGCCTTCACAATAGCTGAACGCCAACACTGCATACTCTTTCCACTTCCAGAACAGGGCTACCGCGAGGCAGTTCTCCGGGGGAAAACGGCCCTTCGCGAAGGGCCGATCTGCCGAGCTCATTGCGGGAAAGCGAAAGCAAAGGACGCTTTTCACCCTCTAACCGCTTTTGTCAGAGGAACGGGGGAAGTCACAGTGTTCTTTCTCTCACTGAGATACACACAATCTGACGTTGCCTCTGAGCTCCGTTGCTGGCAAAGAACTGAAACGGACATACATTCCCGGGGAGAAACACAGGGCTTTGCTAGGATTTCTCTAGGCAGTGTGTTTTCCCTGGGCCTCACTGTACCACCACTATCTCGCCAGGGCAACACTGCATGGGATTACCTCTGCCAGGAGAGAGCTGCTGCTTTGTAGTTTGTGCTGGGAAACCTTGCTTTGGCAAGTGCCAATTGAACGCATTCGGGCAGAAAGAAAAGAGAACAGCAAGCGGCCTTTTCTCCCCGGCTGCTCTGCCAAGCCCTTCCAGCTAAAACTATGTCGTTGCTCCTCTGGAAGGATCCCTGCACCGTGACGTAGTTTTTCAGAAGAAGCCTTACGTTTGCAAGAGCAAATGAGGAATTCGTTGCAGGAAAGAGGAAGGAAAGAAAGTTTCTCTCCTTCTGCCTCCTTTGCTCAGAGGACTGGATGAAGATAGGGAGTTCTCCCTTTCACTGAGAAACGTGCGGGCTGCTGTTGCCTGTGCGCTCTCTTCTTTGCAAAAGAGTCTGCAGTTCCACGTTTTGAACCGTGGAAAGGCGCCGGGCTCTGCTAAGATTTCCCCCGGCGCTTCGTTTGCATGGGCCAAAGCGAGCCTTCACATTAGCCGAACGCTAACACTGCATACTCGTTCCACTTCCAGAACAGGGCTACCGCGAGGCATTTCTCCGGGGAAAAACGGCCCTTCGCGAAGGGCAGATCTGTCGAGCTCATTTCGGAAAAGCGAAAGCAAAGGACGCTTTTCTCCCTCTAACTGCTTTCGTCAGAGGAACGGGGGAAGTCACAGTGTTCTTTCTCTCACTGAGATACACACAATCTGACGTTGCCTCTGAGCTCCGTTGCTGGCAAAGAACTGAAACGGACATACATTCCTGTGGGGAAACACAGGGCTTTGCTAGGATTTCTCTAGGCAGTGTGTTTTCCCTGGGCCTCACTGTAGCAACACTATCTCGCAAGGGCAACACTGAATGGGATTTCCTCTTCATGACAGAGCTCCTGCTTTGTAGTTTGTGCTGGGAAACCTTGCCTTGGCAGGTGCCAATTGACCGCATTCGGGCAGAAAGAAAAGAAAATAGCAAGAGGCCTTTTCTCCCCGGCTTCTGAGCCAAGCCCTTCCAGCTAAAACTATGTCGTTGCTCCTCTGGAAGGATCCCTGCACCGTGACGTAGTTTTTCAGAAGAAGCCTTGCGTTTGCAAGAGCAAATGAGAAATTCGTTGCAGGAAAGAGGAAGGAAAGAAAGTTTCTCTCCTTCTGCCTGCTTTGCTCAGAGGACTGGATGAAGTCAGGGAGTTCTCCCTTTCACTGAGAAACGTGCGGGCTGCTGTTGCCTGTGCGCTCTCTTCTTTGCAAAAGAGTCTGCAGTTCCACGCTTTGAACCGTGGAAAGGCGCCGGGCTCTGCTAAGATTTTCCCCGGCGCTTCGTTTGCCCTGGGCCAAAGCGAGCCTTCACATTAGCTGAACGCTAACACTGCATACTCGTTCCACTTCCAGAACAGGGCTACCGCGAGGCAGTTCTCCGGGGAAAAACGGCCCTTCGCGAAGGGCAGATCTGTGGAGCTCATTGCGGGAAAGCGAAAGCAAAGGACGCTTTTCTCCCTCTAACCGCTTTCGTCAGAGGAACGGGGGAAGTCACAGTGTTCTTTCTCTCACTGAGATACACACAATCTGACGTTGCCTCTGAGCTCCGTTGCTGGCAAAGAACTGAAACGGACATACATTCCTGTGGGGAAACACAGGGCTTTGCTAGGATTTCTCTAGGCAGTGTGTTTTCCCTGGGCCTCACTGTACCAACACTATCTCGCAAAGGCAGCACTGCATGGGATTTCCTCTGCCAGGAGAGAGCTGCTGCTTTGTAGTTTGTGCTGGGAAACCTTGCTTTGGCAAGTGCCAATTGACCGCAGGCAGGCAGAAAGAAAAGAGAATAGCAATAGGCCTTTTCTCCCCGGCTGCTTTCCCAAGCCCTTCCAGCTAAAACTATGTCGTTGCTCCTCTGGAAAGATCCCTGCACCGCGACGCAGGTTTTCAGAAGAAGCCCTGCGTTTGCAAGAGCAAATGAGGAATTCGTTGCAGGAAAGAGGAAGGAATGAAAGTTTCTCTCCTTCTGCCTGGTTTGCTCAGAGGACTGGATGAAGTCAGGGAGTTCTCCCTTTCACTGAGAAACGTGCAGGCTGCTGTTGCCTGTGTGCTCTCTTCTTTGCAAATGAGTCTGCAGTTCCACGCTTTGAACCGTGGAAAGACGCTGGGCTCTGCTAAGATTTCCCCCGGCGCTTCGTTTGCCCTGGGCCAAAGCGAGCCTTCACAATAGCTGAACGCTATCACTGCATACTCGTTCCACTTCCAGAACAGGGCTACCGCGAGGCAGTTCTCCGGGGGAAAACGGCCCTTCGCGAAGGGCAGATCTGCCGAGCTCATTGCCGGAAAGCGAAAGCAAAGGACGCTTTTCTCCCTCTAACCGCTTTCGTCAGAGGAACGGGGGAAGTCACAGTGTTCTTTCTCTCACTGAGATACACACAATCTGACGTTGCCTCTGAGCTCCGTTGCTGGCAAAGAACTGAAACGGACATACATTCCTGTGGGGAAACACAGGGCTTTGCTAGGATTTCTCTAGGCAGTGTGTTTTCCCTGGGCCTCACTGTACCAACACTATCTCGCAAAGGCAGCACTGCATGGGATTTCCTCTGCCAGGAGAGAGCTGCTGCTTTGTAGTTTGTGCTGGGAAACCTTGCTTTGGCAAGTGCCAATTGACCGCAGGCAGGCAGAAAGAAAAGAGAATAGCAATAGGCCTTTTCTCCCCGGCTGCTTTCCCAAGCCCTTCCAGCTAAAACTATGTCGTTGCTCCTCTGGAAAGATCCCTGCACCGCGACGCAGGTTTTCAGAAGAAGCCCTGCGTTTGCAAGAGCAAATGAGGAATTCGTTGCAGGAAAGAGGAAGGAATGAAAGTTTCTCTCCTTCTGCCTGGTTTGCTCAGAGGACTGGATGAAGTCAGGGAGTTCTCCCTTTCACTGAGAAACGTGCAGGCTGCTGTTGCCTGTGTGCTCTCTTCTTTGCAAATGAGTCTGCAGTTCCACGCTTTGAACCGTGGAAAGACGCTGGGCTCTGCTAAGATTTCCCCCGGCGCTTCGTTTGCCCTGGGCCAAAGCGAGCCTTCACAATAGCTGAACGCTATCACTGCATACTCGTTCCACTTCCAGAACAGGGCTACCGCGAGGCAGTTCTCCGGGGGAAAACGGCCCTTCGCGAAGGGCAGATCTGCCGAGCTCATTGCGGGAAAGCGAAAGCAAAGGACGCTTTTCTCCCTCTAACCGCTTTCGTCAGAGGAACGGGGGAAGTCACAGTGTTCTTTCTCTCACTGAGATACACACAATCTGACGTTGCCTCTTTGCTCCGTTGCTGGCGAAGAACTGAAATGGACATACATTTCTTTGGAGAAACATAGGGCTTTGCTAGGATTTCTCTAGGCAGTGTGTTTTAAACCCCTAACAACAAACAACACTAATCCTCTAACAACAACAAACACTAACCTCCTGAATAAAAGCAACACTAACCCCCTAACAACAACCAACACTAACCCCCTAACAACAAACAACACGAAAACCCTAACAACAAACTCCCCTAAACCCCAAGAAACAACTCTAAACGCCTAAAAACAAAGAATACTAAACACTTAACAACAAACAACACTAACACCCTAACCACAACCAACCCTAACATCATAACAACAAAGAACACTAACACCCTAAGAACAAACAACACTAACCCGCAACAAAAAACAACAGTAACCCCCTTAGAACAAGAACCCTAACCCCCTAACAACAAACAACCCTAAACCATTAATAACAAACAAAACTAACCCCGGAACAACAAACAACACTAACCCCCTAACAACAAACAACACTAAGCCCTTAACAACAAACAACCCTAACCCCGAACAAGAAACATCCCTAACGCCTTAACAACGAACAACATAACCAAACAGCAAACAACACTAACCCACTAAGAACAAACACTAACCCCGTAACAACAAAGTACCCTAACCCCGTAACAACAAACAACCCTAACTTACTAACAACAAACAACATTAACCAGCTAACAACAAACAACACTAACCCCCTAACAACTAATAACCCTAAATCCCTAATAACAAACAACACTAACCCCTAACAACAAAAAACCCTAATACACTAACAACAAACAACCCTAACACGCTAAAAACCAACAACACTAACCCCCAACCACAAACAGCACTAACCCAATCAAAACAAAAAACACTAACCCCCTAACAACAACCAACACTTTCCCCGTAACAACAAACAACACTAAACCCCTAGCAAGAACCAACACTAACCCCCTAACAAGAAAGAACCCTAATCCCCTAACAACAAACCACCCTAAGCCCCTAACAACAAACAACACTAAACCCCTAAAAACAAACAACCCTAAACCCCTAACAACAAACAACCCTACCCCCTAGCAACAAACAACCCTAAAACCCAAACAACAAAAAACCCTAACCTTCTAACAACAAACAACCCTAACCCACTAACAAACAACAACACTAACCCCCTAACCACAAACAACACTAACACCCTAACAACAAAAACTACTAAACCCCAACAAGAAACAACACTAAACCCCTAACAACAAACACTAACCCCCTAACAACAAACAACACTAAACCCCTAACAAGAAACTAACCTAACCCCGTAACAACAAACAACCCTAACCTCCTAACAACAAACAACCTTAACCCCCTAACAGCAAACAACCCTAAATCCCTAACAACAAACAATCCTAACCCCCTAACAACCAACAACGCTCACCCCCTAACCACAAAAAGCACTAACACCCTAACCACAAACAACACTAACCCCGTAAGAACAAACAACACTACCCCCTAACAACAAACAACACTAACACCCTAACAACAAAAACTACTAAAACCCAACAAGCAACAACCCTAAACCCCTAACAAGAAACACTAACCCCCTAACAAAAAACAACTCTAAACACCTAACAAGAAACTAACCTAACCCCGTAACAACAAACAACCCTAACCTCCTAACAACAAACAACCTTAAACCCCTAACAACAAACAACCCTAAACCCCTAACAACAAACAACACTAACACCCTAACAACAAAAACCACTAAACTCCAACAAGAAACAACACTGAACCCCTAACAACAAACACTAACCCCCTAACAACAAACAACACTAAACCCCTAACAAGTAACTAACCTAACCCTGTAAGAACAAACAACGCTAACCTTCTAACAACAAACAACCTTAACCCCCTAACAACAAACAACCCTAACCTCCTAACAACAAACAACCCTAAGCCCCTAACAAACAACAACACTAACCCCCTAACCACAAACAACACTAACACCCTAACAACAAAAACTACTAAACCCCAACAAGAAACAACCCTAAACCCCTAACAACAAACACTAACCCCCTAACAACAAACAACACTAAACCCCTAACAAGAAACTAACCTAACCCCGTAACAACAAACAACCCTAACCTCCTAACAGCAAACAACCTTAAACCCCTAACAACAAACAACCCTAAACCCCTAACAACAAACAACACTAACACCCTAACAACAAAAACCACTAAACCCCAACAAGAAACAACACTAAACCCCTAACAACAAACACTAACCCCCTAACAACAAACAACACTAAACCCCTAACAAGAAACTAACCTAACCCTGTAACAACAAACAACCCTAACCTCCTAACAACAAACAAACCTAACCGTCTAAAAAACAACAACACTAACTCCCTAACCACAAACAACACTAACACCCTAGCAACAAAAACTACTAAACCCCAACAAGAAACAACCCTAAACCCCTAACAACAAACACTAACCCCTAACAACAAACAACACTAAACCCCTAACAAGAAACTAACCTAACCCCGTAACAACAAACAACCCTAACCTCCTAACAACAAACAACCTTAAACCCCTAACAACAAACAACCCTAAACCCCTAACAACAAACAACACTAACACCCTATCAACAAAAAACACTAAACTCCAATAAGAAACAACACTAAACCCCTAACAACAAACACTAACCCCCTAACAACAAACACTAAACCCCTAAAAGAAACTAACCTAACCTTGTAACAACAAACAACCCTAACCTCCTAACAACAAACAACCTTAAAACCCTAACAACAAACAACCCTAAACCCCTAACAAGAAACAATCCTAACCCCCTAACAACCAACAACTCTCACCACCTAACCACAAACTACACTAACACCCTAACCACAAACAACACTAACCCCGTAAGAACAAACAACACTAACCCCCTAACCACAAACAACACTAACACCCTAACAACAAAAACTACTATACCCCAACAAGAAACAACCCTAAACCCCTAACAACAAACACTAACCCCCTAACAACAAAAAACACTAAACCCCTAACAAGAAACTAACCTAACCCCGTAACAACAAACAACCCTAACCTCCTAACAACAAACAACCTTAAACCCCTAACAACAAACAACCCTAAACCCCTAACAACAAACAACACTAACACCCTAACAACAAAAACCACTAAACCCCAACAAGAAACAACACTAAACCCCTAACAACAAACACTAACCCCCTAACAACAAACAACACTAAACCCCTAACAAGAAACTAACCTAACCCTGTAACAACAAAAAGCCCTAACCTCCTAACAACAAACAACCTTAACCCCCTAATAACAAACAACTCTAAACCCCTAACAAGAAACAATTCTAACCCCCTAACAACCAACAACGCTCACCCCCTAACCATAAACAACACTAACACCCTAACCACAAAAACACTAACCCCGTAAGAACAAACAACACTAACCCCCTAACAACAAACAACCTTAAACCCCTAACAAGAAACAACACTAAACCCCTAACAACAAACAACACTAACACCCTAACAACAAAAACCACTAAACCCCAACAAGAAACAACACGAAACCCCTAACAACAAACACTAATCCTCTAACAACAAACAACACTAAACCCCTAACAAGAAACTAACCTAACCCTGTAACAACAAACAACCCTAACCTCCTAACAACAAACAACCCTAACCCCCTAACAAACAACAACACTAACCCCCTAACCACAAACGACACTAACACCCTAACAACAAAAACTACTAAACCCCAACAAGAAGCAAACCTAAACCCCTAACAACAAACACTAACCCCCTAACAACAAACAACACTAAACCCCTAACAAGAAACTAACCTAACCCCGTAACAACAAACAACCCTAACCTCCTAACAACAAACAACCTTAAACCCCTAACAACAAACAACCCTAAACCCCTAACAACAAACAACACTAACACCCTAACAACAAACACTAAACCCCTAACAAGAAACTAACCTAACCCTGTAACAACAAACAGCCCTAAACTCCTAACAACAAACAAAATTAACCCCCTAACAACAAACAACTCTAAACCCCTAACAACAAACAATCCTTACCCCCTAACAACCAACAACGCTCACCCCCTAACCACAAACAACACTAACACCCTAACCAGAAACAACACTAACCCCGTAAGAACAAACAACACTAACCCCTTAACAACAAACAACACTAACACCCTAACAACAAAAAACACTAAACCCAACAAGAAACAACCCTAAACCCCTAACAACAAACACTAACCCCCTAACAACAAACAACACTAAACCCCTAAGAAGAAACTAACCTAACCCTGTAACAACAAACAACCCTAACCTCCTAACAACAAACAACCCTAACCCCCTAACAAACAACAACACTAACCCCCTAACAACAAACAACCCTAAACCCCTAACAACAAACAACACTAACACCCTAACAACAAAAACCACTCAACCCCAACAAGAAACAACACTAAACCCCTAACAACAAACACTAACCCCCTAACAACAAACAACACTAAACCCCTAAGAAGAAACTAACCTAACCCTGTAACAACAAACAACCCTAACCTCCTAACAACAAACAACCCTAACCCCCTAACAAACAACAACACTAACCCCCTAACAACAAACAACCCTAAACCCCTAACAACAAACAACACTAACATCCTAACAACAAAAACCACTCAACCCCAACAAGAAACAACACTAAAACCCTAACAACAAACACTAACCCCCTAACAACAAACAACACTAAACCCCTAACAAGAATCTAACCTAACCCTGTAACAACAAACAACCCTAACGTCCTAACAACAAACATCCTTAACCCCCTAACAACAAACAACGCTAAACCCCTGACAACAAACAATCCTAACCCCTTAACAACCAACAACGCACACCCCCTAACCACAAACAACACTAACACCCTAACCACAAACAACACTAACCCCGTAAGAACAAACTACACTAACCCCCTAACAACAAACAACACTAACACCCTAACAACAAAAACCACTAAACCCCAACAAGAAACAACACTAAACCCCTAACAACAAACACTAACCCCTAACAACAAACAACACTAAACCCCTAACAAGAAACTAACCTAACCTTGTAACAACAAACAACCCTAACCTCCTAACAACAAACAACCGTAAACCCCTAACAACAAACAACCCTAAACCCCTAACAACAAACAACACTAACACCCTAACAACAAAAACCACTAAACTCCAATAAGAAACAACACTAAACCCCTAACAACAAACACTAACCCCCTAACAACAAACAACACTAAACCCCTAACAAGAAACTAACCTAACCTTGTAACAACAAACAACCCTAACCTCCTAACAACAAACAACCTTAACCCCCTAACAACAAACAACCCTAAACCCCTAACAACAAACAATCCTAACCCCCTAACAACCAACAACTCTCACCACCTAACCACAAACTACACTAACACCCTAACCATAAACAACACTAACACCGTAAGAACAAACAACACTAACCCCCTAACGACAAACAACACTAACACCCTAACAACAAAAACTACTATACCCCAACAAGAAACAACCCTAAACCCCTAACAACAAACACTAACCCCCTAACAACAAAAAACACTAAACCCCTAACAAGAAACTAACCTAACCCCGTAACAACAAACAACCCTAACCTCCTAACAACAAACAACCTTAAACCCCTAACAAAAAAAACCCTAAACCCCTAACAACAAACAACACTAACACCCTAACAACAAAAACCACTAAACCCCAACAAGAAACAACACTAAACCCCTAACAACAAACACTAACCCCCTAACAACAAACAACACTAAACCCCTAACAAGAAACTAACCTAACCCTGTAACAACAAAAAGCCCTAACCTCCTAACAACAAACAACCTTAACCCCCTAATAACAAACAACACTAAACCCCTAACAAGAAACAATTCTAACCCCCTAACAACCAACAACGCTCACCCCCTAACCATAAACAACACTAACACCCTAACCACAAAAACACTAACCACGTAAGAACAAACAACACTAACCCCCTAACAACAAACAACCTTAAACACCTAACAACAAACAACACTAAACCCCCAACAACAAACAACACTAACACCCTAACAACAAAAACCACTAAACCCCAACAAGAAACAACACTAAACCCCTAACAACAAACACTAACCCTCTAACAACAAACAACACTAAACCCCTAACAAGAAACTAACCTAACCCTGTAACAACAAACAACCCTAACCTCCTAACAACAAACAACCCTAACCCCCTAACAAACAACAACACTAACCCCCTAACCACAAACGACACTAACACCCTAACAACAAAAACTACTAAACCCCAACAAGAAGCAAACCTAAACCCCTAACAACAAACACTAACCACCTAACAACAAACAACACTAAACCCCTAACAACAAACAATCCTAACCCCCTAACAACCAACAACTCTCACCCCCTAACCACAAACAACACTAACCCCGTAAGAACAAACAACACTAACCCCCAACCACAAACAACACTAACACCCTAACAACAAAAACTACTAAACCCCAAAAAGAAACAACCCTAAACCCCTAACAACAAACACTAACCCCCTAACAACAAACAACACTAAACCCCTAACAAGAAACTAACCTAACCCAGTAACAACAAACATCCCTAACCTCCTAACAACAAACAACCTTAAACCCCTAACAACAAACAACCCTAAACCCCTAACAACAAACAACACTAACACCCTAACAACAAAAAACACTAAACCCCAACAAGAAACAACACTAAACCCCTAACAACAAACACTAACCCCCTAACAACAAACAACACTAAACCCCTAACAAGAAACTAACCTAACCCTGTAACAACAAACAACCCTAACCTCCTAACAACAAACAACCTTAACCCCCTAACAACAAACAACGCTAAACCCCTAACAGCAAACAATCCTAACCCTCTAACAACCAACAACGCTCACCCCCTAACCACAAACAACACTAACACCCTAACCACAAACAACACTAACCCCGTAAGAACAAACAACACTAACCCCCTAAAAACAAACAACACTAACACCCTAACAACAAAAACTACTAAACAACAACAAGAAACAACCCTAAACCCCTAACAATAAACACTAACCCCCTAAAAAAAAACAACACTAAACCCCTAAAAAGAAACTAACCTAAACCCGTAACAACAAACAACCTTAACCTCCTAACAACAAACAACCTTAAACCCCTAAAAAACAACAACACTAAGCCCCTAACCACAAACAACACTAACACCCTAACAACTAAAACTACTAAACCCCAACAAGAAACAACCCTAAACCCCTAACAACAAACACTAACCCCCTAACAACAAACAACACTAAACCCCTAACAAGAAACTAACGTAACCCCGTAACAACAAACAACCCTAACCTCCTAACAACAAACAACCTTAAACCCCTAACAAGAAACAACCCTAAACCCCTAACAACAAACAACACTAACACCCTAACAACAAAAACCACTAAACCCCAACAAGAAACAACACTAAACCCCTAACAACAAACACTAACCCCCTAAAACAAACAACACTAAACCCCTAACAAGAAACTAACCTAACCCTGTAACAACAAACAACCCTAACCTCCTAACAACAAACCACCTTAACCCCCTAACAACAAACAACTCTAAACCCCTAACAACAAACAATCCTAACCCCCTAACAACCAACAACGCACACCCCCTAACCACGAACAACACTAACCCCGTAAGAACAAACAACACTAACCCCCTAACCACAAACAACACTAACACCCTAACAACAAAAACTACTAAACCCCAAAAAGAAACAACCCTAAACCCCTAACAGCAAACACTAACCCCCTAACAACAAACCACACTAAACCCCTAACAAGAAACTAACCTAACCCCGTAACAACAAACAACCCTAACCTCCTAACAACAAACAACCTTAAACCCCTAACAACAAACAACCCTAAACCCCTAAAAACAAACAACACTAACACCCTAACAACAAAAACCACTAAACCCCAACAAGAAACAACACTAAACCCCTAACAACAAACACTAACCCCCTAACAACAAACAACACTAAACCCCTAACAAGAAACTAACCTAACCCTGTAACAACAAACAACCCTAACCTCCTAACAACAAACAACCCTAACCCCGTAACAAACAAAAACACTAACCAACAAACAAAAACAACACTAACACCCTAACAACAAAAACTACTAAACCCCAACAAGAAACAACCCTAAACCCCTAACAACAAACAATCCTAACCCCCTAAAAACCAACAACGCTCACCCCCTGACCACAAACAACACTAACACCCTAACCACAAACAACACTAACCCCGTAAGAACAAACAACACTAACCCCCTAACAACAAACAACACTAACACCCTAACAACAAAAACCACTAAAGCCCAACAAGAAACAACCCTAAACCCCTAAATACAAACAACACTAACCCCCTAACCACAAACAACACTAACACCCTAACAACAAAAACCACTAAACCTCAAAAAGAAACAACCCGAAACCCCTAAATAGAAACAACACTAACCACCTAACAACAACCCTAATCCCCTAACAACAAACAACCCTAACCCCCAACAACAAACTACTCTAACCCACTAACAACAAACAACCCTAAGCCCCTAACAACAAAGAACCCTAACGCTCTAACAAGAAACAACACTAGCCCCCAAACAACAAAAAACACTAAACCCCTAACAACAAACACCACTAACCCCCTAACAACAATCCTAACAACCTAACAACAAACAACACTAACCCCCTAAAAATAAACTACTCTAAACCCCTAACAACAAACAACCCTAAACCCCTAACAACAAACAACACTAACACCCTAACAACAAAAAACACTAAACTCCAATAAGAAACAACACTAAACCCCTAACAACAAACACTAACCCCCTAACAACAAACAACACTAAACCCCTAACAAGAAACTAAACTAACCTTGTAACAACAAACAACCCTAACCTCCTAACAACAAACAACCTTAACCCCCTAACAACAAACAACCCTAAACCCCTAACAACAAACAATCCTAACCCCCTAACAACCAACTCTCACCACCTAACCACAAACTACACTAACACCCTAACCACAAACAACACTAACCCCGTAAGAACAAACAACACTAACCCCCTAACGACAAACAACACTAACACCCTAACAACAAAAACTACTATACCCCAACAAGAAACAACCCTAAACCCCTAACAACAAACACTAACCCCCTAACAACAAAAAACACTAAACCCCTAACAAGAAACTAACCTAACCCCGTAACAACAAACAACCCTAACCTCCTAACAACAAACAACCTTAAACCCCTAACAACAAACAACCCTAAACCCCTAACAACAAACAACACTAACACCCTAACAACAAAAACCACTAAACCCCAACAAGAAACAACACTAAACCCCTAACAACAAACACTAACCCCCTAACAACAAACAACACTAAACCCCTAACAAGAAACTAACGTAACCCTGTAACAACAAAAAGCCCTAACCTCCTAACAACAAACAACCTTAACCCCCTAATAACAAACAACTCTAAACCCCTAACAAGAAACAATTCTAACCCCCTAACAACCAATAACGCTCACCCCCTAACCATAAACAACACTAACACCCTAACCACAAAAACACTAACCCCGTAAGAACAAACAACACTAACCCCCTAACACCAAACAACCTTAAACCCCTAACAACAAACAACACTAAACCCCTAACAACAAACAACACTAACACCCTAACAACAAAAACCACTAAACCCCAACAAGAAACAACAATAAACCCCTAACAACAAACACTAACCCTCTAACAACAAACAACACTAAACCCCTAACAAGAAACTAACCTAACCCTGTAACAACAAACAACCCTATCCTCCTAACAACAAACAACCCTAACCCCCTAACAAACAACAACACTAACCCCCTAACCACAAACGACACTAACACCCTAACAACAAAAACTACTAAACCCCAACAAGAAACAATCCTAAACCCCTAACAACAAACACTAACCCCCTAACAACAAACAACACTAAACCCCTAACAAGAAACTAACCTAACCCCGTAACAACAAACAACCCTAACCTCCTAACAACAAACAACCTTAAACCCCTAACAACAAACAACCCTAAACCCCTAACAACCAACAACACTAACACCCTAACAACAAAAGCCACTAAACCCCAACAAGAAACAACACTAAACCCCTAACAACAAACACTAACCCCCTAACAACAAAAAACACTAAACCCCTAACAAGAAACTAACCTAACCCTGTAACAACAAAGAGCCTTAACCTCCTAACAACAAACCACCTTAACCCCCTAACAACAAACAACCCTAAACCCCTAACAACAAACAATCCTAACCACCTAACAACCAACAACTCTCACCCCCTAACCACAAACAACACTAACACCCTAACCACAAACAACACTAACCCCGTAAGAACAAACAACACTAACCCCCTAACCACAAACAACACTAACACCCTAACAACAAAAACTACTAAACCCCAAAAAGAAACAACCCTAAACCCCTAACAACAAACACTAACCCCCTAACAACAAACACTAAACCCCTAAAAGAAACTAACCTAACCTTGTAACAACAAACAACCCTAACCTCCTAACAACAAACAACCTTAAAACCCTAACAACAAACAACCCTAAACCCCTAACAAGAAACAATCCTAACCCCCTAACAACCAACAACTCTCACCACCTAACCACAAACTACACTAACACCCTAACCACAAACAACACTAACCCCGTAAGAACAAACAACACTAACCCCCTAACCACAAACAACACTAACACCCTAACAACAAAAACTACTATACCCCAACAAGAAACAACCCTAAACCCCTAACAACAAACACTAACCCCCTAACAACAAAAAACACTAAACCCCTAACAAGAAACTAACCTAACCCCGTAACAACAAACAACCCTAACCTCCTAACAACAAACAACCTTAAACCCCTAACAACAAACAACCCTAAACCCCTAACAACAAACAACACTAACACCCTAACAACAAAAACCACTAAACCCCAACAAGAAACAACACTAAACCCCTAACAACAAACACTAACCCCCTAACAACAAACAACACTAAACCCCTAACAAGAAACTAACCTAACCCTGTAACAACAAAAAGCCCTAACCTCCTAACAACAAACAACCTTAACCCCCTAATAACAAACAACTCTAAACCCCTAACAAGAAACAATTCTAACCCCCTAACAACCAACAACGCTCACCCCCTAACCATAAACAACACTAACACCCTAACCACAAAAACACTAACCCCGTAAGAACAAACAACACTAACCCCCTAACAACAAACAACCTTAAACCCCTAACAAGAAACAACACTAAACCCCTAACAACAAACAACACTAACACCCTAACAACAAAAACCACTAAACCCCAACAAGAAACAACACGAAACCCCTAACAACAAACACTAATCCTCTAACAACAAACAACACTAAACCCCTAACAAGAAACTAACCTAACCCTGTAACAACAAACAACCCTAACCTCCTAACAACAAACAACCCTAACCCCCTAACAAACAACAACACTAACCCCCTAACCACAAACGACACTAACACCCTAACAACAAAAACTACTAAACCCCAACAAGAAGCAAACCTAAACCCCTAACAACAAACACTAACCCCCTAACAACAAACAACACTAAACCCCTAACAAGAAACTAACCTAACCCCGTAACAACAAACAACCCTAACCTCCTAACAACAAACAACCTTAAACCCCTAACAACAAACAACCCTAAACCCCTAACAACAAACAACACTAACACCCTAACAACAAACACTAAACCCCTAACAAGAAACTAACCTAACCCTGTAACAACAAACAGCCCTAACCTCCTAACAACAAACAAAATTAACCCCCTAACAACAAACAACTCTAAACCCCTAACAACAAACAATCCTTACCCCCTAACAACCAACAACGCTCACCCCCTAACCACAAACAACACTAACACCCTAACCAGAAACAACACTAACCCCGTAAGAACAAACAACACTAACCCCTTAACAACAAACAACACTAACACCCTAACAACAAAAAACACTAAACCCAACAAGAAACAACCCTAAACCCCTAACAACAAACACTAACCCCCTAACAACAAACAACACTAAACCCCTAAGAAGAAACTAACCTAACCCTGTAACAACAAACAACCCTAACCTCCTAACAACAAACAACCCTAACCCCCTAACAAACAACAACACTAACCCCCTAACAACAAACAACCCTAAACCCCTAACAACAAACAACACTAACACCCTAACAACAAAAACCACTCAACCCCAACAAGAAACAACACTAAACCCCTAACAACAAACACTAACCCCCTAACAACAAACAACACTAAACCCCTAAGAAGAAACTAACCTAACCCTGTAACAACAAACAACCCTAACCTCCTAACAACAAACAACCCTAACCCCCTAACAAACAACAACACTAACCCCCTAACAACAAACAACCCTAAACCCCTAACAACAAACAACACTAACATCCTAACAACAAAAACCACTCAACCCCAACAAGAAACAACACTAAAACCCTAACAACAAACACTAACCCCCTAACAACAAACAACACTAAACCCCTAACAAGAATCTAACCTAACCCTGTAACAACAAACAACCCTAACGTCCTAACAACAAACATCCTTAACCCCCTAACAACAAACAACGCTAAACCCCTGACAACAAACAATCCTAACCCCTTAACAACCAACAACGCACACCCCCTAACCACAAACAACACTAACACCCTAACCACAAACAACACTAACCCCGTAAGAACAAACTACACTAACCCCCTAACAACAAACAACACTAACACCCTAACAACAAAAACCACTAAACCCCAACAAGAAACAACACTAAACCCCTAACAACAAACACTAACCCCTAACAACAAACAACACTAAACCCCTAACAAGAAACTAACCTAACCTTGTAACAACAAACAACCCTAACCTCCTAACAACAAACAACCGTAAACCCCTAACAACAAACAACCCTAAACCCCTAACAACAAACAACACTAACACCCTAACAACAAAAACCACTAAACTCCAATAAGAAACAACACTAAACCCCTAACAACAAACACTAACCCCCTAACAACAAACAACACTAAACCCCTAACAAGAAACTAACCTAACCTTGTAACAACAAACAACCCTAACCTCCTAACAACAAACAACCTTAACCCCCTAACAACAAACAACCCTAAACCCCTAACAACAAACAATCCTAACCCCCTAACAACCAACAACTCTCACCACCTAACCACAAACTACACTAACACCCTAACCATAAACAACACTAACACCGTAAGAACAAACAACACTAACCCCCTAACGACAAACAACACTAACACCCTAACAACAAAAACTACTATACCCCAACAAGAAACAACCCTAAACCCCTAACAACAAACACTAACCCCCTAACAACAAAAAACACTAAACCCCTAACAAGAAACTAACCTAACCCCGTAACAACAAACAACCCTAACCTCCTAACAACAAACAACCTTAAACCCCTAACAAAAAAAACCCTAAACCCCT
This sequence comes from Loxodonta africana, assembly GCF_030014295.1. Lineage (NCBI taxonomy): Eukaryota > Metazoa > Chordata > Mammalia > Proboscidea > Elephantidae > Loxodonta > Loxodonta africana. The sequence goes on along the minus strand of NW_026974830.1, from coordinate 1,054,375 downwards.
AACAACAAACAACACTAACACCCTAACAACAAAAACCACTAAACCCCAACAAGAAACAACACTAAACCCCTAACAACAAACACTAACCCCCTAACAACAAACAACACTAAACCCCTAACAAGAAACTAACCTAACCCTGTAACAACAAAAAGCCCTAACCTCCTAACAACAAACAACCTTAACCCCCTAATAACAAACAACACTAAACCCCTAACAAGAAACAATTCTAACCCCCTAACAACCAACAACGCTCACCCCCTAACCATAAACAACACTAACACCCTAACCACAAAAACACTAACCACGTAAGAACAAACAACACTAACCCCCTAACAACAAACAACCTTAAACACCTAACAACAAACAACACTAAACCCCTAACAACAAACAACACTAACACCCTAACAACAAAAACCACTAAACCCCAACAAGAAACAACACTAAACCCCTAACAACAAACACTAACCCTCTAACAACAAACAACACTAAACCCCTAACAAGAAACTAACCTAACCCTGTAACAACAAACAACCCTAACCTCCTAACAACAAACAACCCTAACCCCCTAACAAACAACAACACTAACCCCCTAACCACAAACGACACTAACACCCTAACAACAAAAACTACTAAACCCCAACAAGAAGCAAACCTAAACCCCTAACAACAAACACTAACCACCTAACAACAAACAACACTAAACCCCTAACAACAAACAATCCTAACCCCCTAACAACCAACAACTCTCACCCCCTAACCACAAACAACACTAACCCCGTAAGAACAAACAACACTAACCCCCAACCACAAACAACACTAACACCCTAACAACAAAAACTACTAAACCCCAAAAAGAAACAACCCTAAACCCCTAACAACAAACACTAACCCCCTAACAACAAACAACACTAAACCCCTAACAAGAAACTAACCTAACCCAGTAACAACAAACATCCCTAACCTCCTAACAACAAACAACCTTAAACCCCTAACAACAAACAACCCTAAACCCCTAACAACAAACAACACTAACACCCTAACAACAAAAAACACTAAACCCCAACAAGAAACAACACTAAACCCCTAACAACAAACACTAACCCCCTAACAACAAACAACACTAAACCCCTAACAAGAAACTAACCTAACCCTGTAACAACAAACAACCCTAACCTCCTAACAACAAACAACCTTAACCCCCTAACAACAAACAACGCTAAACCCCTAACAGCAAACAATCCTAACCCTCTAACAACCAACAACGCTCACCCCCTAACCACAAACAACACTAACACCCTAACCACAAACAACACTAACCCCGTAAGAACAAACAACACTAACCCCCTAAAAACAAACAACACTAACACCCTAACAACAAAAACTACTAAACAACAACAAGAAACAACCCTAAACCCCTAACAATAAACACTAACCCCCTAAAAAAAAACAACACTAAACCCCTAAAAAGAAACTAACCTAAACCCGTAACAACAAACAACCTTAACCTCCTAACAACAAACAACCTTAAACCCCTAAAAAACAACAACACTAAGCCCCTAACCACAAACAACACTAACACCCTAACAACTAAAACTACTAAACCCCAACAAGAAACAACCCTAAACCCCTAACAACAAACACTAACCCCCTAACAACAAACAACACTAAACCCCTAACAAGAAACTAACGTAACCCCGTAACAACAAACAACCCTAACCTCCTAACAACAAACAACCTTAAACCCCTAACAAGAAACAACCCTAAACCCCTAACAACAAACAACACTAACACCCTAACAACAAAAACCACTAAACCCCAACAAGAAACAACACTAAACCCCTAACAACAAACACTAACCCCCTAAAACAAACAACACTAAACCCCTAACAAGAAACTAACCTAACCCTGTAACAACAAACAACCCTAACCTCCTAACAACAAACCACCTTAACCCCCTAACAACAAACAACTCTAAACCCCTAACAACAAACAATCCTAACCCCCTAACAACCAACAACGCACACCCCCTAACCACGAACAACACTAACCCCGTAAGAACAAACAACACTAACCCCCTAACCACAAACAACACTAACACCCTAACAACAAAAACTACTAAACCCCAAAAAGAAACAACCCTAAACCCCTAACAGCAAACACTAACCCCCTAACAACAAACCACACTAAACCCCTAACAAGAAACTAACCTAACCCCGTAACAACAAACAACCCTAACCTCCTAACAACAAACAACCTTAAACCCCTAACAACAAACAACCCTAAACCCCTAAAAACAAACAACACTAACACCCTAACAACAAAAACCACTAAACCCCAACAAGAAACAACACTAAACCCCTAACAACAAACACTAACCCCCTAACAACAAACAACACTAAACCCCTAACAAGAAACTAACCTAACCCTGTAACAACAAACAACCCTAACCTCCTAACAACAAACAACCCTAACCCCGTAACAAACAAAAACACTAACCAACAAACAAAAACAACACTAACACCCTAACAACAAAAACTACTAAACCCCAACAAGAAACAACCCTAAACCCCTAACAACAAACAATCCTAACCCCCTAAAAACCAACAACGCTCACCCCCTGACCACAAACAACACTAACACCCTAACCACAAACAACACTAACCCCGTAAGAACAAACAACACTAACCCCCTAACAACAAACAACACTAACACCCTAACAACAAAAACCACTAAAGCCCAACAAGAAACAACCCTAAACCCCTAAATACAAACAACACTAACCCCCTAACCACAAACAACACTAACACCCTAACAACAAAAACCACTAAACCTCAAAAAGAAACAACCCGAAACCCCTAAATAGAAACAACACTAACCACCTAACAACAACCCTAATCCCCTAACAACAAACAACCCTAACCCCCAACAACAAACTACTCTAACCCACTAACAACAAACAACCCTAAGCCCCTAACAACAAAGAACCCTAACGCTCTAACAAGAAACAACACTAGCCCCCAAACAACAAAAAACACTAAACCCCTAACAACAAACACCACTAACCCCCTAACAACAATCCTAACAACCTAACAACAAACAACACTAACCCCCTAAAAATAAACTACTCTAAACCCCTAACAACAAACAACCCTAAACCCCTAACAACAAACAACACTAACACCCTAACAACAAAAAACACTAAACTCCAATAAGAAACAACACTAAACCCCTAACAACAAACACTAACCCCCTAACAACAAACAACACTAAACCCCTAACAAGAAACTAAACTAACCTTGTAACAACAAACAACCCTAACCTCCTAACAACAAACAACCTTAACCCCCTAACAACAAACAACCCTAAACCCCTAACAACAAACAATCCTAACCCCCTAACAACCAACTCTCACCACCTAACCACAAACTACACTAACACCCTAACCACAAACAACACTAACCCCGTAAGAACAAACAACACTAACCCCCTAACGACAAACAACACTAACACCCTAACAACAAAAACTACTATACCCCAACAAGAAACAACCCTAAACCCCTAACAACAAACACTAACCCCCTAACAACAAAAAACACTAAACCCCTAACAAGAAACTAACCTAACCCCGTAACAACAAACAACCCTAACCTCCTAACAACAAACAACCTTAAACCCCTAACAACAAACAACCCTAAACCCCTAACAACAAACAACACTAACACCCTAACAACAAAAACCACTAAACCCCAACAAGAAACAACACTAAACCCCTAACAACAAACACTAACCCCCTAACAACAAACAACACTAAACCCCTAACAAGAAACTAACGTAACCCTGTAACAACAAAAAGCCCTAACCTCCTAACAACAAACAACCTTAACCCCCTAATAACAAACAACTCTAAACCCCTAACAAGAAACAATTCTAACCCCCTAACAACCAATAACGCTCACCCCCTAACCATAAACAACACTAACACCCTAACCACAAAAACACTAACCCCGTAAGAACAAACAACACTAACCCCCTAACACCAAACAACCTTAAACCCCTAACAACAAACAACACTAAACCCCTAACAACAAACAACACTAACACCCTAACAACAAAAACCACTAAACCCCAACAAGAAACAACAATAAACCCCTAACAACAAACACTAACCCTCTAACAACAAACAACACTAAACCCCTAACAAGAAACTAACCTAACCCTGTAACAACAAACAACCCTATCCTCCTAACAACAAACAACCCTAACCCCCTAACAAACAACAACACTAACCCCCTAACCACAAACGACACTAACACCCTAACAACAAAAACTACTAAACCCCAACAAGAAACAATCCTAAACCCCTAACAACAAACACTAACCCCCTAACAACAAACAACACTAAACCCCTAACAAGAAACTAACCTAACCCCGTAACAACAAACAACCCTAACCTCCTAACAACAAACAACCTTAAACCCCTAACAACAAACAACCCTAAACCCCTAACAACCAACAACACTAACACCCTAACAACAAAAGCCACTAAACCCCAACAAGAAACAACACTAAACCCCTAACAACAAACACTAACCCCCTAACAACAAAAAACACTAAACCCCTAACAAGAAACTAACCTAACCCTGTAACAACAAAGAGCCTTAACCTCCTAACAACAAACCACCTTAACCCCCTAACAACAAACAACCCTAAACCCCTAACAACAAACAATCCTAACCACCTAACAACCAACAACTCTCACCCCCTAACCACAAACAACACTAACACCCTAACCACAAACAACACTAACCCCGTAAGAACAAACAACACTAACCCCCTAACCACAAACAACACTAACACCCTAACAACAAAAACTACTAAACCCCAAAAAGAAACAACCCTAAACCCCTAACAACAAACACTAACCCCCTAACAACAAACAACACTAAACCCCTAACAAGAAACTAACCTAACCCCGTAACAACAAACAACCCTAACCTCCTAACAACAAACAACCTTAAACCCCTAACAACAAACAACACTAAACCCCTAACAACAAACAACACTAACACCCTAACAACAAAAAACACTAAACCCCAACAAGAAACAACACTAAACCCCTAACAACAAACACTAACCCCCTAACAACAAGCAACACTAAACCCCTAACAAGAAACTAACCTAACCCCGTAACAACAAACAACCCTAACCTCCTAACAGCAAACAACCTTAAACCCCTAACAACAAACACTAACCCCCTAACAACAAACAACACTAAACCCCTAACAAGAAACTAACCTAACCCTGTAACAACAAACAGCCCTAACCTCATAACAACAAACCACCTCAACCCCCTAACAACAAACAACCCTAAACCCCTAACAACAAACAATCCTAACCCTCTAACAACCAACAACTCTCACCCCCTAACCACAAACAACACTAACACCCTAACCACAAACAACACTAACCCCGTAAGAACAAACAACACTAACCCTCTAACAACAAGCAACACTAACACCCTAACAACAAAAACTACTAAACCCCAAAAAGAAGCAACCCTAAACCCCTAACAACAAACACTAACCCCCTAAGAACAAACAACACTAAACCCCTAACAAGAAACTAACCTAACCCCGTAACAACAAACAACCCTACCCTCCTAACAACAAACAACCTTAAACCCCTAACAACAAACAACCCTAAACCCCTAACAACAAACAACACTAACACCTAACAACAAAAACCATTAAACACCAACAAGAAACAACCCTAAACCCCTAACAACAAACACTAACACCCTAACAACAAACAACACTAAACCCCTAACAAGAAACTAAACTAACCCTGTAACAACAAACAACCCTAACCTCTTAACAACAAACAACCTTAACCCCCTAACAACAAACAACCCTAAACCCCTAACAACAAACAATCCTAACCCCCTAACAACCAACAACGCACACCCCCTAACCACAAACAACACTAACACCCTAACCACAAACAACACTAACCCCGTAAGAACAAACAACACTAACCCCCTAACAACAAACAACACTAACACCCTAACAACAAAAACGACTAAACCCCAACAAGAAACAACCCGAAATCCCTAACAACAAACACTAACCCCCTAACAACAAACAACACTAAACCCCTAACAAGAAACTAACCTAACCCTGTAACAACAAACAACCCTAACCTCTTAACAACAAACAACCTTAACCCCCTAACAACAAACAACCCTAAACCCCTAACAACAAACAACACTAACACCCTAACAACAAAAACCACTAAACCCCAACAAGAAACAACACTAAACCCCTAACAACAAACACTAACCCCCTAACAACAAACAACACTAAACCCCTAACAAGAAACTAACCTAACCCTGTAACAACAAAGAACACTAACCTCCTAACAACAAACAATAATAACCCCCTAACAAACAACAACACTAACCCCCTAAGAACAAACAACACTAACACCCTAACAACAAAAACTACTAAACCCCAACAAGAAACAACCCTAAACCCGTAACAACAAACACTAACCCCCTAACAACAAACAACACTAAACCTCTAACAAGAAACTAACCTAACCCTGTAACAACAAACCTTCCTAACCTCCTAACAACAAACAACCTTAACCCCCTAACAACAAACAACCCTAAACCCCTAACAACAAACAACACTAACACCCTAACAACAAAAAACACTAAACCCCAACAAGAAACAACACTAAACCCCTAACAACAAACACTAACCCCCTAACAACAAACAACACTAAACCCCTAACAAGAAACTAACCTAACCCCGTAACAACAAACAACCCTAACCTCCTAACAACAAACAACCTTAACCCCCTAACAACAAACAACCCTAAACGCCTAACAACAAACAATCCTAACCCACTAACAACCAACAACTCTCACCCCCTAACCACAAACTACACTAACACCCTAACCACAAACAACACTAACCCCGTAAGAACAAACAACACTAACCCCCTAACGACAAACAACACTAACACCCTAACAACAAAAACTACTATACCCCAACAAGAAACAACCCTAAACCCCTAACAAAAAACACTAACCCCCTAACAACAAAAAACACTAAACCCCTAACAAGAAACTAACCTAACCCCGTAATAACAAACAACCCTAACCTCCTAACAGCAAACAACCCTAAACCCCTAACAACAAACAATCCTAACCTTCTAACAACAAACAACCCTAACCCCCTAACAAACAACAACACTAACCCCCTAACCACAAACAACACTAACACCCTAACAACAAAAACTACTAAACAACAACAAGAAACAACCCTAAACCCGTAACAACAAACACTAACCCCCTAACAACAAACAACACTAAACCCCTAACAAGAAACTAACCTAACCCCGTAACAACAAACAACCCTAACCTCCTAACAACAAACAACCTTAAACCCCTAACAACAAAAAACCCTAAACCCCTAACAACAAACAACACTAACACCCTAACAACAAAAACCACTAAACCCCAACAAGAAACAACACTAAACCCCTAACAACAAACACTAACCCCCTAACAACAAACAACACTAAACCCCTAACAAGAAACTAACCTAACCCTGTAACAACAAAAAGCCCTAACCTCCTAACAACAAACAACCATAACCCCCTAATAACAAACAACTCTAAACCCCTAACAAGAAACAATTCTAACCCCCTAACAACCAACAACGCTCACCCCCTAACCACAAACAACACTAAAACCCTAACCACAAACAACACTAACCCCGTAAGAACAAACAACACTAACCCCCTAACAACAAACAACACTAACACCCTAACAACAAAAAACACTAAACCCAACATAAACAACCCTAAACCCCTAACAACAAACACTAACACCCTAACTACAAACAACATTAACCCCGTAAGAACAAACAACACTACCCCCTAACCACAAACAACACTAACACCCTAACAACAAAAACTACTAAAAACGAACAAGAAACAACCCTAAACCCCTAACAACAAACACTAACACACTAACAACAAACAACACTAAACCCCTAACAAGAAACTAACCTAACCCTGTAACAACAAACAACCCTAACCTCCTAACAACAATCAACCTTAACCCCCTAACAACAAACAACCTTAAAACCCTAACAACAAACAATCCTAACACCCTAACAACCAACAACGTTCACCCCCTAACCACAGACAGCACTAACACCCTAACCACAAACAACACTAACACCCTAACAACAAAAAACACTAACCCCCTAACAACAAACACCACTAACCCCCTAACAACAATCCTAACAACCTAACAACAAACAACACAAACCCCCTAAAAATAAACTACTCTAAACCCCTAACAACAAACAACCCTAAACCCCTAACAACAAACAACCCTAAACTGCTAACAAACAACAACACTAACCCTCTAACCACAAACAACTCTAACACCCTAACAACAAAAACTGCTAAACCCCAACAAGAAACAACCCTAAACCCCTAACAACAAACACTAACCCGCTAACAACAAACAACACTAAACCCCTAACAAGAAACTAACCTAACCCCATAACAAACAACCCTAACCTCCTAACAACAAACAACCTTAAACCCCTAACAGCAAACAAACCTAAACCCCTAACAACAAACAATCCTAACCCCCTAACAACCAACAAGTCTCACCCCCTAACCACAAACAACACTAAAACCCTAACCACAAACAACACTAACCCCGTAAGAACAAACAACACTAACCCCCTAACCACAAACAACACTAACACCCTAACAACAAAAACTACTAAACCCCAAAAAGAAACAACCCTAAACCCTTAACAACAAACACTAACCCCCTAACAACAAACAACACTAAACCCCTAACAAGAAACTAACCTAACCCCGTAACAACAAACAACCCTAACCTCCTAACAACAAACAACCTTAAACCCCTAACAACAAACAACCCTAAACCCCTAACAACAAACAACACTAACACCCTAACAACAAAAAACACTAAACCCCAACAAGAAACAACACTAAACCCCTAACAACAAACACTAACCCCCTAACAAACAACACTAAACCGCTAACAAGAAACTAACCTAACCCCGTAACAACAAACAACCCTAACCTCCTAACAACAAACAACCTTAAACCCCTAACAACAAACAACCCTAAACCCCTAACAACAAACAACACTAACACCCTAAGAACAAAAAACACTAAACCCCAACAAGAAACAACACTAAACCCCTAACAACAAACACTAACCCCCTAACAACAAACAACACTAAACCCTTAACAAGAAACTAACCTAACCCTGTAACAAAAAACAACCCTAACCTCCTAACAACAAACAACCTTAACCCCCTAACAACAAACAATCCTAACCCTCTAACAACCAACAACACTCACCCCTAAACCACAAACAACCCTAACACCCTAACCACAAACAACACTAACCCCGTAAGAACAAACAACACTAACCCCCTAACAAAAAACAACACTAACACCCTAACAACAAAAACTACTAAACCCCAACAAGAAACAACCCTAAACCCCTAACAACAAACACTAACCCCTTAACAACAAGCAACACTAAATCCCTAACAAGAAACTAACCTAACCCCGTAACAACAAACAACCCTAACCTCCTAACAGCAAACAACCTTAAACCCCTAACAACAAACAACCCTAAACCCCTAACAACAAACAACACTAACACCCTAACAACAAAAAACACTAAACTCCAATAAGAAACAACACTAAACCCCTAACAACAAACACTAACCCCCTAACAACAAACAACACTAAACCCCTAACAAGAAACTAACCTAACCTTGTAACAACAAACAACTCTAACCTCCTAACAACAAACAACATTAACCCCCTAACAACAAACAACCCTAAACCCCTAACAACAAACAATCCTAACCCCCTAACAACCAACAACTCTCACCCCCTAACCACAAACTACACTAACACCCTAACCACAAACAACACTAACCCCGTAAGAACAAACAACACTAACCCCCCAACGACAAACAACACTAACACCCTAACAAGAAAAACTACTATACCCCAACAAGAAACAACACTAAACCCCTACCAACAAACACTAACCCCCTAACAACAAACACTAAACCCCTAACAAGAAACTAACCTAACCCCGTAACAACAAACAACCCTAACCCCCTAACAACAAACAACCCTAAACCCCTAACAACAAACAACCCTAACCTTCTAACAACAAACAACCCTAACCCGCTAACAAACAACAACACTAACCCCCAACCACAAACAACACTAACACCCTAACAACAAAAACTACTAAACTCCAACAGGAAACAACCCTAAACCCCTAAAAACAAACACTAACCCCCTAACAGCAAACAACACTAAACACCTAACAAGAAACTAACCTAACCCCGTAACAACAAACAACCCTAACCTCCTAACAACAAACAACCTTAAACCCCTAACAACAAACAACCCTAAACCCCTAACAACAAACAACACTAACACCCTAACAACAAAAAACACTAAACCCCAACAGGAAACAACACTAAACCCCTAACAACAAACACTAACCCCCTAACAACAAACAACACTAAACCCCTAACAAGAAACTAAGCTAACCCTGTAACAACAAACAGCCCTAACCTCCTAACAACAATCCACCTTAACCCCCTAACAACAAACAACCCTAAACCCCTAACAACAAACAATCCTAACCCCTTAACAACCAACAACTCTCACCCCCTAAGTACAAACAACACTAACACCCTAACCACAAACAACACTAACCCCGTAAGAACAAACAACACTAACCCCCTAACCACAAACAACACTAACACCCTAGCAACAAAAACTACTATACCCCAACAAGAAACAACCCTAAACACCTAACAACAAACACTAACCCCCTAACAACAAAAAACACTAAACCCCTAAAAAGAAACTAACCTAACCCCGTAACAACAAACAACCCTAACCCCCTAACAACAAACAACCCTAAACCCCTAACAACAAACAACCCTAACCTTCTAACAACAAACAACCCTAACCCCCTAACAAACAACAACACTAACCCCCAACCACTAACAACACTAACACCCTAACAACAAAAACTACTAAACTCCAAGAAGAAACAACCCTAAACCCCTAACAACAAACACTAACCCCCTAACAACAAACAACACTAACACCCTAACAATAAAAACTACTAAACCCCAACAAGAAACAACCCTAAACCCCTAACAACAAACACTAACCCCCTAACAACAAACAACACTAAACCCCTAACAAGAAACTAACCTAACCCCGTAACAACAAACAACCCTAACCTCCTAACAACAAACAACCTTAAACCCCTAACAACAAACAACCCTAAACCCCTCACAACAAACAACACTAACACCCTAACAACAAAAACCACTAAACCCCAACAAGAAACAACACTAAACCCCTAACAACAAACACTAACCCCCTAACAACAAACAACACTAAACCCCTAACAAGAAACTAACCTAACCCTGTAACAACAAACAACCCTAACCTCCTAACAACAAACAACCTTAACCCCGTAAAAACAAACAACCCTAAACCCCTAACAACAAACAATCCTAACCCCCTAACAACCAACAACGCTCACCCCCTAACCACAAACAACACTAACACCCTAACCACAAACAACACTAACCCCGTAAGAACAAACAACACTAACCCCCTAACAACAAACAACACTAACACCCTAACAACAAAAACTACTAAACCCCAACAAGAAACAACCCTAAACCCCTAACAACAAACACTAACCCCCTAACAACAAACAACATTAAACCCCTAACAAGAAACTAACCTAACCCCGTAACAACAAACAACCCTAACCTCCTAACAACAACCTTAAACCCCTAACAACAAACAACCCTAAACCCCTAACAACAAACAACACTAACACCCTAACAACAAAAACCACTAAACCCCAACAAGAAACAACACTAAACCCCTAACAACAAACACTAACCCCCTAACAACAAACAACACTAAACCCCAAAAAAGAAACTAACCTAACCCTGCAACAACAAACAACCCTAACCTCCTAACAAGAAACAACCTTAACCCCCTAACAACAAACAGCCCTAAACCCCTAACAACAAACCATCCTAACCCCCTAAAAACCAACAACGCACACCCCCTAACCACAAACAACACTAACACCCTAACCACAATCAACACTAACCCCGTAAGAACAAACAACACTAACCCCCTAACAAACAACACTAACACCCTAACAACAAAAACTACTAAACCCCAACAAGAACCAACCCTAAACCCCTAACAACAAACACTAACACCCTAACAACAAACAACACTAAACCCCTAACAAGAAACTAACCTAACCCTGTAACAACAAACAACCCTAACCTCCTAACAACAAACAACCTTAAACCCCTAACAACAAACAACCCTAAACCCCTAACAACAAAGAACACTAACACCCTAACAACAAAAACCACTAAACCCCTACAGGAAACAACACTAAACCCCTAACAACAAACACTAACCCCCTAACAACAAACAACACTAAACCCCTAACAAGAAACTAACCTAACCCCGTAACAACAAACAACCCTAACCTCCTAACAACAAACAACCCTAACCCCCTAACAAACAACAACACTAACCCCCTAACCACAAACAACACTAACACCCTAACAACAAAAACTACTAAACCCCAACAAGAAACAACCCTAAACCCCTAACAAGAAACTAACCTAACCCCGTAACAACAAACAACCCTAACCTCCTAACAACAAACAACCCTAACCCCCTAACAAACAACAACACTAACCCCCTAACCACAAACAACACTAACACCCTAACAACAAAAACTACTAAACCCCAACAAGAAACAACCCTAAACCCCTAACAAGAAACACTAACCCCTTAACAGCAAACAACACTAAACCCCTAACAAGAAACTAACCTAACCCCGTATCAACAAACAACCCTAACCTCCTAACAACAAACAACCTTAAACCCCTAAGAACAAACAACCCTAAACACCTAACAACAAACAACACTAACACCCTAACAACAAAAAACACTAAACCCCAAAAGGAAACAGCACTAAACCCCTAACAAAAAACACTAACCCCCTAACAACAAACAACACTAAACCCCTAACAAGAAACTAACCTAACCCTGTAACAACAAACAGCCCTAACCTCCTAACAACAGTCCACCTTAACCCCCTAACAACAAACAACCCTAAACCCCTAACAACAAACAATCCTACCCCTTAACAACCAACAACTCTCACCCCCTAACCACAAACAACACTAACACCCTAACCACAAAGAACACTAACCCCGTAAGAACAAACAACACTAACCCCCTAACCACAAAGAACACTAACACCCTAACAACAAAAAACACTAACCCCCTAACAACAAACACCACTAACCCCCTAACAACAATCCTAACAACCTAACAACAAACAACACAAACCCCCTAAAAATAAACTACTCTAAACCCCTAACAACAAACAACCCTAAACCCCTAACAACAAACAACCCTAAACTGCTAACAAACAACAACACTAACCCTCTAACCACAAACAACTCTAACACCCTAACAACAAAAACTGCTAAACCCCAACAAGAAACAACCCTAAACCCCTAACAACAAACACTAACCCGCTAACAACAAACAACACTAAACCCCTAACAAGAAACTAACCTAACCCCATAACAAACAACCCTAACCTCCTAACAACAAACAACCTTAAACCCCTAACAGCAAACAAACCTAAACCCCTAACAACAAACAATCCTAACCCCCTAACAACCAACAAGTCTCACGCCCTAACCACAAACAACACTAAAACCCTAACCACAAACAACACTAACCCCGTAAGAACAAACAACACTAACCCCCTAACCACAAACAACACTAACACCCTAACAACAAAAACTACTAAACCCCAACAAGAAACAACCCTAAACCCCTAACAAAAAACACTAACCCCTTAACAACAAGCAACACTAAATCCCTAACAAGAAACTAACCTAACCCCGTAACAACAAACAACCCTAACCTCCTAACAGCAAACAACCTTAAACCCCTAACAACAAACAACCCTAAACCCCTAACAACAAACAACACTAACACCCTAACAACAAAAAACACTAAACTCCAATAAGAAACAACACTAAAACCCTAACAACAAACACTAACCCCCTAACAACAAACAACACTAAACCCCTAACAAGAAACTAACCTAACCTTGTAACAACAAACAACTCTAACCTCCTAACAACAAACAACATTAACCCCCTAACAACAAACAACCCTAAACCCCTAACAACAAACAATCCTAACCCCCTAACAACCAACAACTCTCACCCCCTAACCACAAACTACACTAACACCCTAACCACAAACAACACTAACCCCGTAAGAACAAACAACACTAACCCCCCAACGACAAACAACACTAACACCCTAACAAGAAAAACTACTATACCCCAACAAGAAACAACACTAAACCCCTACCAACAAACACTAACCCCCTAACAACAAACACTAAACCCCTAACAAGAAACTAACCTAACCCCGTAATAACAAACAACCCTAACCCCCTAACAACAAACAACCCTAAACCCCTAACAACAAACAACCCTAACCTTCTAACAACAAACAACCCTAACCCGCTAACAAACAACAACACTAACCCCCAACCACAAACAACACTAACAACCTAACAACAAAAACTACTAAACTCCAACAGGAAACAACCCTAAACCCCTAAAAACAAACACTAACCCCCTAACAGCAAACAACACTAAACACCTAACAAGAAACTAACCTAACCCCGTAACAACAAACAACCCTAACCTCCTAACAACAAACAACCTTAAACCCCTAACAACAAACAACCCTAAACCCCTAACAACAAACAACACTAACACCCTAACAACAAAAAACACTAAACCCCAACAGGAAACAACACTAAACCCCTAACAACAAACACTAACCCCCTAACAACAAACAACACTAAACCCCTAACAAGAAACTAAGCTAACTCTGTAACAACAAACAGCCCTAACCTCCTAACAACAATCCACCTTAACCCCCTAACAACAAACAACCCTAAACCCCTAACAACAAACAATCCTAACCCCTTAACAACCAACAACTCTCACCCCCTAAGTACAAACAACACTAACACCCTAACCACAAACAACACTAACCCCGTAAAAACAAACAACACTAACCCCCTAACCACAAACAACACTAACACCCTAGCAACAAAAACTACTATACCCCAACAAGAAACAACCCTAAACACCTAACAACAAACACTAACCCCCTAACAACAAAAAACACTAAACCCCTAAAAAGAAACTAACCTAACCCCGTAACAACAAACAACCCTAACCCCCTAACAACAAACAACCCTAAACCCCTAACAACAAACAACCCTAACCTTCTAACAACAAACAACACTAACCCCCTAACAAACAACAACACTAACCCCCAACCACTAACAACACTAACACCCTAACAACAAAAACTACTAAACTCCAAGAAGAAACAACCCTAAACCCCTAACAACAAACACTAACCCCCTAACAACAAACAACACTAACACCCTAACAATAAAAACTACTAAACCCCAACAAGAAACAACCCTAAACCCCTAACAACAAACACTAACCCCCTAACAACAAACAACACTAAACCCCTAACAAGAAACTAACCTAACCCCGTAACAACAAACAACCCTAACCTCCTAACAACAAACAACCTTAAACCCCTAACAACAAACAACCCTAAACCACTCACAACAAACAACACTAACACCCTAACAACAAAAACCACTAAACCCCAACAAGAAACAACACTAAACCCCTAACAACAAACACTAACCCCCTAACAACAAACAACACTAAACCCCTAACAAGAAACTAACCTAACCCTGTAACAACAAACAACCCTAACCTCCTAACAACAAACAACCTTAACCCCGTAAAAACAAACAACCCTAAACCCCTAACAACAAACAATCCTAACCCCCTAACAACCAACAACGCTCACCCCCTAACCACAAACAACACTAACACCCTAACCACAAACAACACTAACCCCGTAAGAACAAACAACACTAACCCCCTAACAACAAACAACACTAACACCCTAACAACAAAAACTACTAAACCCCAACAAGAAACAACCCTAAACCCCTAACAACAAACACTAACCCCCTAACAACAAACAACATTAAACCCCTAACAAGAAACTAACCTAACCCCGTAACAACAAACAACCCTAACCTCCTAACAACAACCTTAAACCCCTAACAACAAACAACCCTAAACCCCTAACAACAAACAACACTAACACCCTAACAACAAAAACCACTAAACCCCAACAAGAAACAACACTAAACCCCTAACAACAAACACTAACCCCCTAACAACAAACAACACTAAACCCCAAAAAAGAAACTAACCTAACCCTGTAACAACAAACAACCCTAACCTCCTAACAAGAAACAACCTTAACCCCCTAACAACAAACAGCCCTAAACCCCTAACAACAAACCATCCTAACCCCCTAAAAACCAACAACGCACACCCCCTAACCACAAACAACACTAACACCCTAACCACAAACAACACTAACCCCGTAAGAACAAACAACACTAACCCCCTAACAACAAACAACACTAACACCCTAACAACAAAAACTACTAAACCCCAACAAGAACCAACCCTAAACCCCTAACAACAAACACTAACACCCTAACAACAAACAACACTAAACCCCTAACAAGAAACTAACCTAACCCTGTAACAACAAACAACCCTAACCTCCTAACAACAAACAACCTTAAACCCCTAACAACAAACAACCCTAAACCCCTAACAACAAAGAACACTAACACCCTAACAACAAAAACCACTAAACCCCTACAGGAAACAACACTAAACCCCTAACAACAAACACTAACCCCCTAACAACAAACAACACTAAACCCCTAACAAGAAACTAACCTAACCCCGTAACAACAAACAACCCTAACCTCCTAACAACAAACAACCCTAACCCCCTAACAAACAACAACACTAACCCCCTAACCACAAACAACACTAACACCCTAACAACAAAAACTACTAAACCCCAACAAGAAACAACCCTAAACCCCTAACAACAAACACTAACCCCCTAACAACAAACAACACTAAACCCCTAACAAGAAACTAACCTAACCCTGTAACAACAAACAACCCTAACATCCTAACAACAAACATCCTTAACCCCCTAACAACAAACAACCCTAAACCCCTAACAACAAACAACACTAACACCCTAACAACAAAAAACACTAAACCCCAAAAGGAAACAGCACTAAACCCCTAACAAAAAACACTAACCCCCTAACAACAAACAACACTAAACCCCTAACAAGAAACTAACCTAACCCTGTAACAACAAACAGCCCTAACCTCCTAACAACAGTCCACCTTAACCCCCTAACAACAAACAACCCTAAACCCCTAACAACAAACAATCCTACCCCTTAACAACCAACAACTCTCACCCCCTAACCACAAACAACACTAACACCCTAACCACAAAGAACACTAACCCCGTAAGAACAAACAACACTAACCCCCTAACCACAAAGAACACTAACACCCTAACAACAAAAACTACTATACCCCAACAAGAAACAACCCTAAACCCCTAACAACAAACACTAACCCCCTAACAACAAACAACACTAAACCCCTAACAAGAAACTAACCTAACCCCGTAACAACAAACAACCCTAACCCCCTAACAAACAACAACACTAACCCCCTAACCACAAACAACACTAACACCCTAACAACAAAAACTACAAAACTCCAACCAGAAACAACCCTAAACCCCTAACAACAAACACTAACCCCCTGACAACAAACAACCCTAAACCCCTAACAACAAACAACACTGACACCCTAACAACAAAAACCACTAAACCCCAACAAGAAACAACACTAAACCCCTAACAAGAAACTAACCTAGCCCTGTAACAACAAACAGCCCTAACCTCCTAACAAAAAACAACCTTAACCCCCTAAACAACCAACAACACTAACCCCCTAACCACCAACAGCACTAACCCAGTAAAAACAAAGAAAACTAACCCCCTAACAACAACCAACACTTATCCCCTAAAAACCAACAACACTAACCCCCAACAAGGAAGAACCCAAATCCTCTAAGAACAAACAACTCTAACCTCCTAACAACACAAAACTCGGAACCCCTAACAACAAGCAACACTAACCCACTAACAACAAACAACCCTTAACCCCTAAAAACAAACAACCCTTACCCCCTAACAACCAACAGCGCTAACCCCTAAGCAAAAACACTAACACCCTAACAACAAAACCCACTAAACCCCAACAAGAAACAACCCTAAACACCTAACAACAAACAACACTAACCCCCTAACAACAAACAACACTAACACCCTAACAACAAAAATCCCTAACCCCCTAAAAACAAACAACACTAAGCCCCAACAACAAACAACACTAACCCTCTAACAACAACCCTAATCCCCTAACTACAAACAACACTAACCCACTAACAACAAACAAAACAAACCCCCTAAAAAACAACACAAACCCCAAACAGCAAACAACTCTCACACCCTAAAAACAAACAACACTAACCCCCTAACAACAACAACACTAACCCCCCAAAACGGACAACACTAACACCCTAACAACAAACACTACTAAACCCAAACTAGGAACAACCCTAACCCCCTAACAACAAACAACACTAACCCCCTAACAACAAACAACCCTAAACCCTTAACATCAAAGAACACTAACACCCTAACAAGAAACAACCCTAACGTCCTAACAACAAACAACCCTAACCGCCTAACAAACAACAACACTAACCCCCTAACAACAAACACTAACCCCCTAACAATAAAAAACACTAAACCCCTAACAAGAAACTAACCTAACCCTGTAACAACAAACAACCCTAACCTCCTAACAACAAACAACCCTAACCCCCTAACAAACAACAACACTAACCCCCTAACCACAAACAGCACTAACACCCTAACAACAAAAACTACTAAACTCCAACAAGAAACAACACTGAACCCCTAACAACAAACACTAACCCCCTAACAACAAACAACACTAAACCCCTAACAACAAACACTAACTGCCTAACAACAAACAGCACTAATCCCCTAACAAGAAAGTAACCTAACCCTGTAACAAGAAACAACCCTAACCTCCTAGCAACAAACAACCCTAACCCCCTAACAAACAACCCTAACTCCCTAACAAACAACAACACTAACCCCCTAACCGCAAACAACACTAACACCCTAACAAGAAAAACTACTAAACCCCAACAAGAAACAACACTAAACCCCTAACAACAAACACTAACGCCCTAACAACAAACAACACTAAACCCCTAACAAGAAACTAACCTAACCCTGTAACAACAAACAGCTCTAACCTCCTAACAACAAACCACCTTAACCCCCTAACGACAAACAACCCTAAACCCCTAACAACAAACAATCCTAACCCCCTAACAACCAACAACTCTCACCCCCTAACCACAAACAACACTAACCTCGGAAGAACAAACAACACTAACCCCCTAACAACAAACAACACTAACACCCTAACAACAAAAACCACTAAAGCCCACCAAGAAACAACCCTAAACCCCTAAATGCAAACAACACTAACCCCCTAACCACAAACAACACTAACACCCTAACAACAAAAACCACTAAACCTCAAAAAGAAACAACCCGAAACCCCTAAATAGAAACAACACTAACCACCTAACAACAACCCTAACCCCCTAACAACAAACAACCCTAACCCCCAACAACAAACTACTCTAACCCACTAACAACAAACAACCCTAAGCCCCTAACAACAAAGAACCCCAACTGTCTAACAAGAAACAACACTAGCCCCCTAACAACAAAAAACACTAAACCCCTAACAACAAACACCACTAACCCCCTAACAACAATCCTAACAACCTAACAACAAACAACACTAACCCCCTAAAAATAAACTACTCTAAACCCCTAACAACAAACAACCCTATCCCCCTAACAAGAAACAACCCTAAACCCCTAACAACAAACAACCCTATCCTTCTAACAGCAAACAACCCTAACCCCCAAAAAACAACAACACTAACCCCCTAACCAAAAACAACACTAACACCCTAACAACAAAAACTACTAAACCCCAACAAGAAACAACCCTAAACCCCTAACAACAAACACTAACCCCCTAACAACAAACAACACTAATCCCCTAGCAAGAAACTAACCTAACCCCGTAACAACAAACAACCCTAACTTCCTAACAACACACAACCTTAAACCCCTAACAACAAACAACCCTGAACCCCTAACAATAAACAACACTAACACCCTAACAACAAAAACCACTAAACCCCAACAAGAAACAACACTAAACCCCTAACAACAAACACTAACCCCCTAACAACAAACAACCCTAAACCCCTAAGAACAAACAATCCTAACCCCCTAACAACCAACAACGCTCACGCCCTAACCACAAACAACACTAACACCCTAACCACAAACAACACTAACCCCGTAAGAACAAACAATGCTAACTCCCTAACCACGAACAACACTAACACCCTAACAACGAAAACTACTAAACCCCAACAAGAAACAACCCTAAACCCCTAACAACAAACACTAACCCCCTAACAACAAACAACACTAAACCCCTAACAAGAAACTAACCTAACCCCGTAACAACAAACAACCCTAACCTCCTAACAACAAACAACCATAAACCCCTAACAACAAACAACCCTAAACCCCTAACAACAAACAACACTAACACCCTATCAACAAAAAACACTAAACTCCAATAAGAAACAACAATAAACCCCTAACAACAAACACTAACCCCCTAACAACAAACAACACTAAACCCCTAACAAGAAACTAACCTAACCCTGTAACAACAAACAACCCTAACCTCCTAACAACAAACAACCTTAAACCCCTAACAACAAACAACCCTAAACCCCTAACAACAAACAATCCTAACCCCTTAACAACCAACAACTCTCACCCCCTAAGTACAAACAACACTAACACCCTAACCACAAACAACACTAACCCCGTAAAAACAAACAACACTAACCCCCTAACCACAAACAACACTAACACCCTAGCAACAAAAACTACTATACCCCAACAAGAAACAACCCTAAACACCTAACAACAAACACTAACCCCCTAACAACAAAAAACACTAAACCCCTAAAAAGAAACTAACCTAACCCCGTAACAACAAACAACCCTAACCCCCTAACAACAAACAACCCTAAACCCCTAACAACAAACAACCCTAACCTTCTAACAACAAACAACACTAACCCCCTAACAAACAACAACACTAACCCCCAACCACTAACAACACTAACACCCTAACAACAAAAACTACTAAACTCCAAGAAGAAACAACCCTAAACCCCTAACAACAAACACTAACCCCCTAACAACAAACAACACTAACACCCTAACAATAAAAACTACTAAACCCCAACAAGAAACAACCCTAAACCCCTAACAACAAACACTAACCCCCTAACAACAAACAACACTAAACCCCTAACAAGAAACTAACCTAACCCCGTAACAACAAACAACCCTAACCTCCTAACAACAAACAACCTTAAACCCCTAACAACAAACAACCCTAAACCACTCACAACAAACAACACTAACACCCTAACAACAAAAACCACTAAACCCCAACAAGAAACAACACTAAACCCCTAACAACAAACACTAACCCCCTAACAACAAACAACACTAAACCCCTAACAAGAAACTAACCTAACCCTGTAACAACAAACAACCCTAACCTCCTAACAACAAACAACCTTAACCCCGTAAAAACAAACAACCCTAAACCCCTAACAACAAACAATCCTAACCCCCTAACAACCAACAACGCTCACCCCCTAACCACAAACAACACTAACACCCTAACCACAAACAACACTAACCCCGTAAGAACAAACAACACTAACCCCCTAACAACAAACAACACTAACACCCTAACAACAAAAACTACTAAACCCCAACAAGAAACAACCCTAAACCCCTAACAACAAACACTAACCCCCTAACAACAAACAACATTAAACCCCTAACAAGAAACTAACCTAACCCCGTAACAACAAACAACCCTAACCTCCTAACAACAACCTTAAACCCCTAACAACAAACAACCCTAAACCCCTAACAACAAACCATCCTAACCCCCTAAAAACCAACAACGCACACCCCCTAACCACAAACAACACTAACACCCTAACCACAAACAACACTAACCCCGTAAGAACAAACAACACTAACCCCCTAACAACAAACAACACTAACACCCTAACAACAAAAACTACTAAACCCCAACAAGAACCAACCCTAAACCCCTAACAACAAACACTAACACCCTAACAACAAACAACACTAAACCCCTAACAAGAAACTAACCTAACCCTGTAACAACAAACAACCCTAACCTCCTAACAACAAACAACCTTAAACCCCTAACAACAAACAACCCTAAACCCCTAACAACAAAGAACACTAACACCCTAACAACAAAAACCACTAAACCCCTACAGGAAACAACACTAAACCCCTAACAACAAACACTAACCCCCTAACAACAAACAACACTAAACCCCTAACAAGAAACTAACCTAACCCCGTAACAACAAACAACCCTAACCTCCTAACAACAAACAACCCTAACCCCCTAACAAACAACAACACTAACCCCCTAACCACAAACAACACTAACACCCTAACAACAAAAACTACTAAACCCCAACAAGAAACAACCCTAAACCCCTAACAACAAACACTAACCCCCTAACAACAAACAACACTAAACCCCTAACAAGAAACTAACCTAACCCTGTAACAACAAACAACCCTAACATCCTAACAACAAACATCCTTAACCCCCTAACAACAAACAACCCTAAACCCCTAACAACAAACAACACTAACACCCTAACAACAAAAAACACTAAACCCCAAAAGGAAACAGCACTAAACCCCTAACAAAAAACACTAACCCCCTAACAACAAACAACACTAAACCCCTAACAAGAAACTAACCTAACCCTGTAACAACAAACAGCCCTAACCTCCTAACAACAGTCCACCTTAACCCCCTAACAACAAACAACCCTAAACCCCTAACAACAAACAATCCTACCCCTTAACAACCAACAACTCTCACCCCCTAACCACAAACAACACTAACACCCTAACCACAAAGAACACTAACCCCGTAAGAACAAACAACACTAACCCCCTAACCACAAAGAACACTAACACCCTAACAACAAAAACTACTATACCCCAACAAGAAACAACCCTAAACCCCTAACAACAAACACTAACCCCCTAACAACAAACAACACTAAACCCCTAACAAGAAACTAACCTAACCCCGTAACAACAAACAACCCTAACCCCCTAACAAACAACAACACTAACCCCCTAACCACAAACAACACTAACACCCTAACAACAAAAACTACAAAACTCCAACCAGAAACAACCCTAAACCCCTAACAACAAACACTAACCCCCTGACAACAAACAACCCTAAACCCCTAACAACAAACAACACTGACACCCTAACAACAAAAACCACTAAACCCCAACAAGAAACAACACTAAACCCCTAACAAGAAACTAACCTAGCCCTGTAACAACAAACAGCCCTAACCTCCTAACAAAAAACAACCTTAACCCCCTAAACAACCAACAACACTAACCCCCTAACCACCAACAGCACTAACCCAGTAAAAACAAAGAAAACTAACCCCCTAACAACAACCAACACTTATCCCCTAAAAACCAACAACACTAACCCCCAACAAGGAAGAACCCAAATCCTCTAAGAACAAACAACTCTAACCTCCTAACAACACAAAACTCGGAACCCCTAACAACAAGCAACACTAACCCACTAACAACAAACAACCCTTAACCCCTAAAAACAAACAACCCTTACCCCCTAACAACCAACAGCGCTAACCCCTAAGCAAAAACACTAACACCCTAACAACAAAACCCACTAAACCCCAACAAGAAACAACCCTAAACACCTAACAACAAACAACACTAACCCCCTAACAACAAACAACACTAACACCCTAACAACAAAAATCCCTAACCCCCTAAAAACAAACAACACTAAGCCCCAACAACAAACAACACTAACCCTCTAACAACAACCCTAATCCCCTAACTACAAACAACACTAACCCACTAACAACAAACAAAACAAACCCCCTAAAAAACAACACAAACCCCAAACAACAAACAACTCTCACACCCTAAAAACAAACAACACTAACCCCCTAACAACAACAACACTAACCCCCCAAAACGGACAACACTAACACCCTAACAACAAACACTACTAAACCCAAACTAGGAACAACCCTAACCCCCTAACAACAAACAACACTAACCCCCTAACAACAAACAACCCTAAACCCTTAACATCAAAGAACACTAACACCCTAACAAGAAACAACCCTAACGTCCTAACAACAAACAACCCTAACCGCCTAACAAACAACAACACTAACCCCCTAACAACAAACACTAACCCCCTAACAATAAAAAACACTAAACCCCTAACAAGAAACTAACCTAACCCTGTAACAACAAACAACCCTAACCTCCTAACAACAAACAACCCTAACCCCCTAACAAACAACAACACTAACCCCCTAACCACAAACAGCACTAACACCCTAACAACAAAAACTACTAAACTCCAACAAGAAACAACACTGAACCCCTAACAACAAACACTAACCCCCTAACAACAAACAACACTAAACCCCTAACAACAAACACTAACTGCCTAACAACAAACAGCACTAATCCCCTAACAAGAAAGTAACCTAACCCTGTAACAAGAAACAACCCTAACCTCCTAGCAACAAACAACCCTAACCCCCTAACAAACAACCCTAACTCCCTAACAAACAACAACACTAACCCCCTAACCGCAAACAACACTAACACCCTAACAAGAAAAACTACTAAACCCCAACAAGAAACAACACTAAACCCCTAACAACAAACACTAACGCCCTAACAACAAACAACACTAAACCCCTAACAAGAAACTAACCTAACCCTGTAACAACAAACAGCTCTAACCTCCTAACAACAAACCACCTTAACCCCCTAACGACAAACAACCCTAAACCCCTAACAACAAACAATCCTAACCCCCTAACAACCAACAACTCTCACCCCCTAACCACAAACAACACTAACCTCGGAAGAACAAACAACACTAACCCCCTAACAACAAACAACACTAACACCCTAACAACAAAAACCACTAAAGCCCACCAAGAAACAACCCTAAACCCCTAAATGCAAACAACACTAACCCCCTAACCACAAACAACACTAACACCCTAACAACAAAAACCACTAAACCTCAAAAAGAAACAACCCGAAACCCCTAAATAGAAACAACACTAACCACCTAACAACAACCCTAACCCCCTAACAACAAACAACCCTAACCCCCAACAACAAACTACTCTAACCCACTAACAACAAACAACCCTAAGCCCCTAACAACAAAGAACCCCAACTGTCTAACAAGAAACAACACTAGCCCCCTAACAACAAAAAACACTAAACCCCTAACAACAAACACCACTAACCCCCTAACAACAATCCTAACAACCTAACAACAAACAACACTAACCCCCTAAAAATAAACTACTCTAAACCCCTAACAACAAACAACCCTATCCCCCTAACAAGAAACAACCCTAAACCCCTAACAACAAACAACCCTATCCTTCTAACAGCAAACAACCCTAACCCCCAAAAAACAACAACACTAACCCCCTAACCAAAAACAACACTAACACCCTAACAACAAAAACTACTAAACCCCAACAAGAAACAACCCTAAACCCCTAACAACAAACACTAACCCCCTAACAACAAACAACACTAATCCCCTAGCAAGAAACTAACCTAACCCCGTAACAACAAACAACCCTAACTTCCTAACAACACACAACCTTAAACCCCTAACAACAAACAACCCTGAACCCCTAACAATAAACAACACTAACACCCTAACAACAAAAACCACTAAACCCCAACAAGAAACAACACTAAACCCCTAACAACAAACACTAACCCCCTAACAACAAACAACCCTAAACCCCTAAGAACAAACAATCCTAACCCCCTAACAACCAACAACGCTCACGCCCTAACCACAAACAACACTAACACCCTAACCACAAACAACACTAACCCCGTAAGAACAAACAATGCTAACTCCCTAACCACGAACAACACTAACACCGTAACAACGAAAACTACTAAACCCCAACAAGAAACAACCCTAAACCCCTAACAACAAACACTAACCCCCTAACAACAAACAACACTAAACCCCTAACAAGAAACTAACCTAACCCCGTAACAACAAACAACCCTAACCTCCTAACAACAAACAACCTTAAACCCCTAACAACAAACAACCCTAAACCCCTAACAACAAACAACACTAACACCCTAACAACAAAAAACACTAAACCCCAACAAGAAACAACACTAAAACCCTAACAACAAACACTAACCCCCTAACAACAAACAACACTAAACCCCTAACAAGAAACTAACCTAACCCTGTAACAATAAACAACCCTAACCTCCTAACAACAAACAACCTTAACCCCCTAACAACAAACAACCCTAAACCCCTAACAACAAACATTCCTAACCCCCTAACAACCAACAACGCTCACCCCCTAACCACAAACAACACTAACACCCTAACCACAAACAACACTAACCCCGTAAGAACAAACAACACTAACCCCCTAACAACAAACAACACTAACACCCTAACAACAAAAACCACTAAAGCCCAACAAGAAACAACCCTAAACCCCCAAATACAAACAACACTAACCCCCAAACCACAAACAACACTAACACCCTAACAACAAAAACCACTAAACCTCAACAGGAAACAACCCGAAACCCCTAAATAGAAACAACACTAACCACCTAACAACAACCCTAAACCCCTAACAACAAACAACCCTAACCCCCAACAACAATCTACTCTAACCCACTAACAACAAACAACCCTAAGCCCCTAAAAACAAAGAACCCTAACTCTCTAACAAGAAACAACCCTAACCCCCTAACAACAAAAAACACTAACCCCCTAACAACAAACACCACTAACCCCCTAACAACAATCCTAACAACCTAACAACAAACAACACTAACCCCCTAAAAATAAACAACTCTAAACCCCTAACAACAAACAACCCTACCCCCTAGCAACAAACAACCCTAAAACCCAAACAACAAAAAACCCTAACCTTCTAACAACAAACAACCCTAACCCACTAACAAACAACAACACTAACCCCCTAACCACAAACAACACTAACACCCTAACAACAAAAACTACTAAACCCCAACAAGAAACAACCCTAAACCCCTAACAACAAACACTAACCCCCTAACAACAAAAACAACACTAAACCCCTAACAAGAAACTAACCTAACCCCGTAACAACAAACAACCCTAACCTCCTAACAACAAACAACCTCAAACCCCTAACAACAAACAACCCTAAACCCCTAACAACAAACAACACTAACACCCTAACAACAAAAACCACTAAACCCCAACAAGAAACAACACTAAACCCCTAACAACAAACACTAACCCCCTAACAACAAACAACACTAAACCCCTAACAAGAAACTAACCTAACCCTGTAACAACAAACAACCCTAACCTCCTAAAAACAAACAAACCTAACCCCGTAACAAACAAAAACACTAACCCCCAACCACAAACAACACTAACACCCTAACAACAAAAACTACTAAACCCCAACAAGAAACAACCCTAAACCCCTAACAACAAACAATCCTAACCCCCTAACAACCAACAACGCTCACCCCCTGACCACAAACAACACTAACACCCTAACCACAAACAACACTAACCCCGTAAGAACAAACAACACTAACCCCCTAACAACAAACAACACTAACACCCTAACAACAAAAACCACTAAAGCCCAACAAGAAACAACCCTAAACCCCTAAATACAAACAACACTAACCCCCTAACCACAAACAACACTAACACCCTAACAACAAAAACCACTAAACCTCAAAAAGAAACAACCCGAAATCCCTAAATAGAAACAACACTAACCACCTAACAACAACCCTAATCCCCTTACAACAAACAACCCTAACCCCCAACAACAAACTACTCTAAACCCCTAACAACAAACAACCCTATCCCCCTAACAACAATCAACCCTAAACCCCTAACAACAAACAAACCTAACCTTCTAACAGCAAACAACCCTAACCCCCAACAAACAACAACACTAACCCCCTAACCACAAACAACACTAACACCCTAACAACAAAAACTACTAAACCCCAACAAGAAACAACACTAAACCCCTAACAACAAACACTAACCCCCTAACAACAAACAACACTAAACCCCTAACAAGAAACTAACCTAACCCCGTAACAACAAACAACCCTAACCTCCTAACAACAAACAACCTTAACCCCCTAACAGCAAACAACCCTAAATCCCTAACAACAAACAATCCTAACCCCCTAACAACCAACAACGCTCACCCCCTAACCACAAAAAGCACTAACACCCTAACCACAAACAACACTAACCCCGTAAGAACGAACAACACTACCCCCTAACAACAAACAACCTTAAACCCCTAACAACAAACAACACTAAACCCCTAACAACAAACAACACTAACACCCTAACAACAAAAACCACTAAACCCCAACAAGAAACAACACTAAACCCGGAACAACAAACACTAACCCCCTAACAACAAACAACACTAAACCCCTAACAAGAAACTAACCTAACCCTGTAACAACAAAAAGCCCTAACCTCTTAAAAAGAAACAACCTTAACCCCCTAATAACAAACAACTCTAAACCCATAACAAGAAACAATTCTAACCCCCTAACAACCAACAACGCTCACCCCCTAACCATAAACAACACTAACACCCTAACCACAAAAACACTAACCCCGTAAGAACAAACAACACTAACCCCCTAACAACAAACAACCTTAAACCCCTAACAACAAACAACACTAAACCCCTAACAACAAACAACACTAACACCCTAACAACAAAAACCACTAAACCCCAACAAGAAACAACACGAAACCCCTAACAACAAACACTAATCCTCTAACAACAAACAACACTAAACCCCTAACAAGAAACTAACCTAACCCTGTAACAACAAACAACCCTAACCTCCTAACAACAAACAACCCTAACCCCCTAACAAACAACAACACTAACCCCCTAACCACAAACGACACTAACACCCTAACAACAAAAACTACTAAACCCCAACAAGAAGCAAACCTAAACCCCTAACAACAAACACTAACCCCCTAACAACAAACAACACTAAACCCCTAACAAGAAACTAACCTAACCCCGTAACAACAAACAACCCTAACCTCCTAACAACAAACAACCTTAAACCCCTAACAACAAACAACCCTAAACCCCTAACAACAAACACTAACACCCTAACAACAAAAACCACTAAACCCCAACAAGAAACAACACTAAACCCCTACCAACAAACACTAACCCACTAACAACAAACACTAAACCCCTAACAAGAAACTAACCTAACCCTGTAACAACAAACAGCCCTAACCTCCTAACAACAAACAAAATTAACCCCCTAACAACAAACAACTCTAAACCCCTAACAACAAACAATCCTTACCCCCTAACAACCAACAACGCTCACCCCCTAACCACAAACAACACTAACACCCTAACCAGAAACAACACTAACCCCGTAAGAACAAACAACACTAACCCCTTAACAACAAACAACACTAACACCCTAACAACAAAAAACACTAAACCCAACAAGAAACAACCCTAAACCCCTAACAACAAACACTAACCCCCTAACAACAAACAACACTAAACCCCTAAGAAGAAACTAACCTAACCCTGTAACAACAAACAACCCTAACCTCCTAACAACAAACAACCCTAACCCCCTAACAAACAACAACACTAACCTCCTAACAACAAACAACCCTAAACCCCTAAAAACAAACAACAGTAACACCCTAACAACAAAAACCACTCAACCCCAACAAGAAACAACACTAAACCCCTAACAACAAACACTAACCCCCTAACAACAAACAACACTAAACCCCTAACAAGAAACTAACCTAACCCTGTAACAACAAACAACCCTAACGTCCTAACAACAAACATCCTTAACCCCCTAACAACAAACAACCCTAAACCCCTGACAACAAACAATCCTAACCCCTTAACAACCAACAACGCACACCCCCTAACCACAAACAACACTAACACCCTAACCACAAACAACACTAACCCCGTAAGAACAAACTACACTAACCCCCTAACAACAAACAACACTAACACCCTAACAACAAAAACTACTAAACCCCAACAAGAAACAACCCTAAACCCCTAACAACAAACAGTAACCCCCTAACAACAAACAACACTAAACCCCTAACAAGAAACTAACCTAACCCCGTAACAACAAACAACCCTAACCTCCGAACAACAAACATCCTTAAACACCTAACAACAAACAACCCTAAACCCCTAACAACAAACAACACTAACACCCTAACAACAAAAACCACTAAACCCCAACAAGAAACAACACTAAACCCCTAACAACAAACACTAACCCCTAACAACAAACAACACTAAACCCCTAACAAGAAACTAACCTAAACTTGTAACAACAAACAACCCTAACCTCCTAACAACAAACAACCTTAAACCCCTAACAACAAACAACCCTAAACCCCTAACAACAAACAGCACTAACACCCTAACAACAAAAACCACTAAACTCCAATAAGAAACACTAAACCCCTAACAACAAACACTAACCCCCTAACAACAAACAACCCTAAACCCCTAACAACAAACAACACTAACACCCTAACAACAAAAACCACTAAACTCCAACAAGAAACAACACTGAACCCCTAACAACAAACACTAACCCCCTAACAACAAACAACACTAAACCCCTAACAAGAAACTAACCTAACCCTGTAAGAACAAACAACGCTAACCTTCTAACAACAAACAACCTTAACCCCCTAACAACAAACAACCCTAACCTCCTAACAACAAACAACCCTAAGCCCCTAACAAACAACAACACTAACCCCCTAACCACAAACAACACTAGCACCCTAACAACAAAAACTACTAAACCCCAACAAGAAACAACCCTAAACCCCTAACAACAAACACTAACCCCCTAACAACAAACAACACTAAACCCCTAACAAGAAACTAACCTAACCCCGTAACAACAAACAACCCTAACCTCCTAACAACAAACAACCTTAAACCCCTAACAACAAACAACCCTAAACCCCTAACAACAAACAACACTAACACCCTAACAACAAAAACCACTAAACCCCAACAAGAAACAACACTAAACCCCTAACAACAAACACTAACCCCCTAACAACAAACAACACTAAACCCCTAACAAGAAACTAACCTAACCCTGTAACAACAAACAACCCTAACCTCCTAACAACAAACAAACCTAACCGTCTAAAAAACAACAACACTAACTCCCTAACCACAAACAACACTAACACCCTAGCAACAAAAACTACTAAACCCCAACAAGAAACAACACTAAACCCCTAACAACAAACACTAACCCCTAACAACAAACAACACTAAACCCCTAACAAGAAACTAACCTAACCCCGTAACAACAAACAACCCTAACCTCCTAACAACAAACAACCTTAAACCCCTAACAACAAACAACCCTAAACCCCTAACAACAAACAACACTAACACCCTATCAACAAAAAACACTAAACTCCAATAAGAAACAACACTAAACCCCTAACAACAAACACTAACCCCCTAACAACAAACACTAAACCCCTAACAAGAAACTAACCTAACCTTGTAACAACAAACAACCCTAACCTCCTAACAACAAACAACCTTAAAACCCTAACAACAAACAACCCTAAACCCCTAACAAGAAACAATCCTAACCCCCTAACAACCAACAACTCTCACCACCTAACCACAAACTACACTAACACCCTAACCACAAACAACACTAACCCCGTAAGAACAAACAACACTAACCCCCTAACGACAAACAACACTAACACCCTAACAACAAAAACTACTATACCCCAACAAGAAACAACCCTAAACCCCTAACAACAAACACTAACCCCCTAACAACAAAAAACACTAAACCCCTAACAAGAAACTAACCTAACCCCGTAACAACAAACAACCCTAACCTCCTAACAACAAACAACCTTAAACCCCTAACAACAAACAACCCTAAACCCCTAACAACAAACAACACTAACACCCTAACAACAAAAACCACTAAACCCCAACAAGAAACAACACTAAACCCCGAACAACAAACACTAACCCCCTAACAACAAACAACACTAAACCCCTAACAAGAAACTAACCTAACCCTGTAACAACAAAAAGCCCTAACCTCTTAAAAAGAAACAACCTTAACCCCCTAATAACAAACAACTCTAAACCCATAACAAGAAACAATTCTAACCCCCTAACAACCAACAACGCTCACCCCCTAACCATAAACAACACTAACACCCTAACCACAAAAACACTAACCCCGTAAGAACAAACAACACTAACCCCCTAACAACAAACAACCTTAAACCCCTAACAACAAACAACACTAAACCCCTAACAACAAACAACACTAACACCCTAACAACAAAAACCACTAAACCCCAACAAGAAACAACACGAAACCCCTAACAACAAACACTAATCCTCTAACAACAAACAACACTAAACCCCTAACAAGAAACTAACCTAACCCTGTAACAACAAACAACCCTAACCTCCTAACAACAAACAACCCTAACCCCCTAACAAACAACAACACTAACCCCCTAACCACAAACGACACTAACACCCTAACAACAAAAACTACTAAACCCCAACAAGAAGCAAACCTAAACCCCTAACAACAAACACTAACCCCCTAACAACAAACAACACTAAACCCCTAACAAGAAACTAACCTAACCCCGTAACAACAAACAACCCTAACCTCCTAACAACAAACAACCTTAAACCCCTAACAACAAACAACCCTAAACCCCTAACAACAAACAACACTAACACCCTAACAACAAAAACCACTAAACCCCAACAAGAAACAACACTAAACCCCTACCAACAAACACTAACCCACTAACAACAAACACTAAACCCCTAACAAGAAACTAACCTAACCCTGTAACAACAAACAGCCCTAACCTCCTAACAACAAACAAAATTAACCCCCTAACAACAAA
Source organism: Loxodonta africana (assembly GCF_030014295.1). NCBI lineage: Eukaryota > Metazoa > Chordata > Mammalia > Proboscidea > Elephantidae > Loxodonta > Loxodonta africana. The sequence goes on along the minus strand of NW_026974830.1, from coordinate 1,020,731 downwards.
CAACTCTAAACCCCTAACAACAAACAATCCTTACCCCCTAACAACCAACAACGCTCACCCCCTAACCACAAACAACACTAACACCCTAACCAGAAACAACACAAACCCCGTAAGAACAAACAACACTAACCCCTTAACAACAAACAACACTAACACCCTAACAACAAAAAACACTAAACCCAACAAGAAACAACCCTAAACCCCTAACAACAAACACTAACCCCCTAACAACAAACAACACTAAACCCCTAAGAAGAAACTAACCTAACCCTGTAACAACAAACAACCCTAACCTCCTAACAACAAACAACCCTAACCCCCTAACAAACAACAACACTAACCTCCTAACAACAAACAACCCTAAACCCTAACAACAAACAACAGTAACACCCTAACAACAAAAACCACTCAACCCCAACAAGAAACAACACTAAACCCCGAACAACAAACACTAACCCCCTAACAACAAACAACACTAAACCCCTAACAAGAAACTAACCTAACCCTGTAACAACAAACAACCCTAACGTCCTAACAACAAACATCCTTAACCCCCTAACAACAAACAACCCTAAACCCCTGACAACAAACAATCCTAACCCCTTAACAACCAACAACGCACACCCCCTAACCACAAACAACACTAACACCCTAACCACAAACAACACTAACCCCGTAAGAACAAACTATACTAACCCCCTAACAACAAACAACACTAACACCCTAACAACAAAAACTACTAAACCCCAACAAGAAACAACCCTAAACCCCTAACAACAAACAGTAACCCCCTAACAACAAACAACACTAAACCCCTAACAAGAAACTAACCTAACCCCGTAACAACAAACAACCCTAACCTCCTAACAACAAACATCCTTAAACACCTAACAACAAACAACCCTAAACCCCTAACAACAAACAACACTAACACCCTAACAACAAAAACCACTAAACCCCAACAAGAAACAACACTAAACCCCTAACAACAAACACTAACCCCTAACAACAAACAACACTAAACCCCTAACAAGAAACTAACCTAACCTTGTAACAACAAACAACCCTAACCTCCTAACAACAAACAACCTTAAACCCCTAACAACAAACAACCCTAAACCCCTAACAACAAACAACACTAACACCCTAGCAACAAAAACCACTAAACTCCAATAAGAAACAACACTAAACCCCTAACAACAAACACTAACCCCCTAACAACAAACAACACTAAACCCCTAACAAGAAACTAACCTAACCTTGTAGCAACAAACAACCCTAACCTCCTAACAACAAAGAACCTTAACCCCCTAACAACAAACAACCCTAAACCCCTAACAACAAACAATCCTAAGCCCCTAACAACCAACAACTCTCACCACCTAACAACAAACTACACTAACACCCTAACCACAAACAACACTAACACCGTAAGAACAAACAACACTAACCCCCTAACGACAAACAACACTAACACCCTAACAACAAAAACCACTAAACCCCAACAAGAAACAACACTAAACCCCTAACAACAAACACTAACCCCCTAACAACAAACAACACTAAACCCCTAACAAGAAACTAACCTAACCCTGTAACAACAAAAAGCCCTAACCTCCTAACAACAAACAACCTTAACCCCCTAATAACAAACAACACTAAACCCCTAAAAAGAAACAATTTTAACCCCCTAACAACCAACAACGCTCACCCCCTAACCATAAACAACACTAACACCCTAACCACAAAAACACTAACCCCGTAAGAACAAACAACACTAACCCCCTAACAACAAACAACCTTAAACCCCTAACAACAAACAACACTAAACCCCTAACAACAAACAACACTAACACCCTAACAACAAAAACCACTAAACCCCAACAAGAAACAACACTAAACCCCTAACAACAAACACTAACCCTCTAACAACAAACAACACTAAACCCCTAACAAGAAACTAACCTAACCCTGTAACAACAAACAACCCTAACCTCCTAACAACAAACAACCCTAACCCCCTAACAAACAACAACACTAACCCCCTAACCACAAACGACACTAACACCCTAACAACAAAAACTACTAAACCCCAACAAGAAGCAAACCTAAACCCCTAACAACAAACACTAACCCCCTAACAACAAACAACACTAAACCCCTAACAACAAACAATCCTAACCCCCTAACAACCAACAACTCTCACCCCCTAACCACAAACAACACTAACCCCGTAAGAACAAACAACACTAACCCCCAACCACAAACAACACTAACACCCTAACAACAAAAACTACTAAACCCCAAAAAGAAACAACCCTAAACCCCTAACAACAAACACTAACCCCCTAACAACAAACAACACTAAACCCCTAACAAGAAACTAACCTAACCCAGTAACAACAAACATCCCTAACCTCCTAACAACAAACAACCTTAAACCCCTAACAACAAACAATCCTAACCCCCTAACAACCAACAACGCTCACCCCCTAACCACAAACAACACTAACACCCTAACCACAAACAACACTAACCCCGTAAGAACAAACAACACCAACCCCCTAACAACAAACAACACTAACACCCTAACAACAAAAACTACTAAACCCCAACAAGAAACAACTCTAAACCCCTAACAACAAACACTAACCCCCTAACAACAAACAACACTAAACCCCTAACAAGAAACTAACCTAAACCCGTAACAACAAACAACCCTAACCTCCTAACAACAAACAACCTTAAACCCCTAACAAACAACAACACTAAGCCCCTAACCACAAAAAACACTAACACCCTAAAAACTAAAACTACTAAACCCCAAGAAGAAACAACCCTAAACCCCTAACAACAAACACTAACCCCCTAACAACAAACAACACTAAACCCCTAACAAGAAACTAACCTAAACCCGTAACAACAAACAACCCTAACCTCCTAACAACAAACAACCTTAAACCCCTAACAAACAACAACACTAAGCCCCTAACCACAAAAAACACTAACACCCTAAAAACTAAAACTACTAAACCCCAAGAAGAAACAACCCTAAACCCCTAACAACAAACACTAATCCCCTAAAAACATACAACACTAAACCCCTTACAAGAAACTAACGTAAAACCGTAACAACAAACAGCCCTAACCTCCTAACAACAAACAACCCTAACCCCCTAACAAACAACAACACTAACCCCCTAACCACAAACAACACTAACACCCTAACAACAAAAACTACTAAACCCCAACAAGAAACAACCCTAAACCCCTAACAACAAACACTAATCCCCTAACAACAAACAACACTAAACCCATAACAAGAAACTAACCTAACCCCCTAACAACAAACAACCCTAACCTCCTAACAACAAACAACCTTAAACCCCTAACAACAAGCAACCCTAAACCCCTAACAACAAACAACACTAACAGCCTAACAACAAAAACCACTAAACCCCAAAAGAAACAACCCTAAACCCCTAACAGCAAACACTAACCCCCTAACAACAAACAACACTAAACCCCTAACAAGAAACTAACCTAACCCTGTAACAACAAACAACCGTAACCTCCTAACAACAAACCACCTTAACCCCCTAACAACAAACAACCCTAAACCCCTAACAACAAACAATCCTAACCCCCTAACAACAAACAACTCTCACCCCCTAACCACAAACAACACTAACACCCTAACCACAAACAACACTAACCCCATAAGAACAAACAACACTAACCCCCTAACCACAAACAACACTAACACCCTAACAACAAAAACTACTAAACCCCAAAAAGAAACAACCCTAAACCCCTAAAAACAAACACTAACCCCCTAACAACAAACAACATTAAACCCCTAACAAGAAACTAACCTAACCCCGTAACAACAAACAACCCTAACCTCCTAACAACAAACAACCTTAAACCCCTAACAACAAACAACCCTAAACCTCTAACAACAAACAACACTAACACCCTAACAACAAAAACCACTAAACCCCAACAAGAAACAACACTAAACCCCTAACAACAAACACTAACCCCCTAACAACAAACAACACTAAACCCCTAACAAGAAACTAACCTAACCCTGTAACAACAAACAACCCTAACCTCCTAACAACAAACAACCCTAACCCCCTAACAAACAACAACACTAACCCCCTAACCACAAACAACACTAATACCGTAACAACAAAAAGTACTAAACCCCAACAAGAAACAACCCTAAACCCCTAACAAGAAACAATAATCCCCTAACAACATACAACACTAAACCCCTAACAAGAAACTAACGTAACCCCGTAACAACAAACAACCCTAACCTCCTAACAACAAACAACCTTAAACCCCTAACAACAAACAACCCTAAACCCCTAACAACAAACAACACTAACACCCTAACAACAAAAACCACTAAACACCAACAAGAAATAACACTAAACCCCTAACAACAAACACTAACCCCCTAACAACAAACAACACTAAACCCCTAACAAGAAACTAACCTAACCCTGTAACAACAAACAACCCTAACCTCCTAACAAGAAACAACCTTAACCCCCTAACAACAAACAACTCTAAACCCCTAACAACAAACAATCCTAACCCCCTAAGAACCAACAACGCACACCCCCTAACCACAAACAACACTAACCCCCTAACAACAAACAACACTAACACCCTAACAACAAAAACTACTAAACCCCAACAAGAAACAACCCTAAATCTCTAACAACAAACACTAACCCCCTAACAACAAACAACACTAAACCCCTAATAAGAAACTAACCTAACACCGTAACAGCAAACAACCCTAACCTCCTAACAACAAACAACCTTAAACCCCTAACAACAAACAACCCTAAACCCCTAACAACAAACACTAACACCCTAACAACAAAAACCACTAAACCCCAAAAGAAACAACACTAAACCCCCAACAACAAACACTAACCCCCTAACAAGAAACAACACTAAACCCCTAACAACAAACACTAACCCCCTAACAACAAACAACACTAAACCCCGAACAAGAAACTAACGTAACCCTGTAACAACAAACAACCCTAACCTCCTAACAACAAACAACCCTAACCCCCTAACAAACAACAACACTAACCCCCTAACCACAAACACCACTAACACCCTAACAACAAAAACTACTAAACTCCAACAAGAAACAACCCTAAACCCCTAACAACAAACACTAACCCCCTAACAACAAACAACCCTAAACCCCTAACAACAAACAACACTAACACCCTAACAACAAAAACCACTAAACCCCAACAAGAAACAACCCTAAACCCCTAACAACAAACACTAACCCCCTAACAACAAACAACACTAAACCCCTAACAAGAAACTAACCTAACCCTGTAACAACAAACAACCCTAACATCCTAACAACAAACATCCTTAACCCCCTAACAACAAACAACCCTAAACCCCTAACAACAAACAATCCTAACCCCCTAAGAACCAACAACGCACACCCCCTAACCACAAACAACACTAACACCCTAACCACAATCAACACTAACCCCGTAAGAACAAACTACACTAACCCCCTAACAACAAACAACACTAACACCCTAACAAGAAAAACTACTAAACCACAACAAGAAACAACCCTAAACCCCTAACAACAAACACTACCCCTCTAACAACAAACAACACTAAACCCCTAACAAGAAACTAGCCTAACCCTGTAACAACAAACAACCCTAACCTCCTAACAACAAAACACCTGAACCCCCTAACAACAAACAACCCTAAACCCCTAACAACAAACAATCCTAACCCGCTAACAACCAACAACTCTCACCCTCTAACCACAAACAACACTAACACCCTAACCACAAACAACACTAACACCCTAACAACAAAAACTACTAAACCCCAAAAAGAAACAACCCTAAACCCCTTACAACAAACACTAACCCCCTAGCAACAAACCACACTAAACCCCTAACAAGAAACTAACCTAACCCCGTAACAACAAACAACCCTAACCTCCTAACAACAAACAACCTTAAACCCCTAACAACAAACAACCCTAAACCTCTAACAACAAACAACAGTAACACCCTAACAACAAAAAACACTAAAACCCAACAAGAAACAAGACTAAACCCCTAACAACAAACACTAACCCCCTAACAACAAACAACACTAAACCCCTATCAAGAAACTAACCTAACCCTGTAACAACAAACAACCCTAACCTCCTAACAACTAACAACCCTAACCCCCTAACAAACAACAACACTAACCCCCTAACCACAAACAACACTAATACCCTAACAACAAAAACTACTAAACCCCAACAAGAAACAACCCTAAACCCCTAACAACAAACACTAACCCCCTAACAACAAACAACACTAAACCCCTAACAAGAAACTAACCTAACCCCGTAACAACAAACAACCCTAACCTCCTAACAACAAACAACCTTAAACCCCTAACAACAAACAACCCTAAACCCCTAACAACCAACAACATTAACACCCTAACAACAAAAGCCACTAAACCCCAACAAGAAACAACACTAAACCCCTAACAACAAACACTAACCCCCTAACAACAAACAACACTAAACCCCTAACAAGAAACTAACCTAACCCTGTAACAACAAACAGCCTTAACCTCCTAACAACAAACCACCTTAACCCCCTAACAACAAACAACCCTAAACCCCTAACAACAAACAATCCTAACCCCCTAACAACCAACAACTCTCACCCCCTAACCACAAACAACACTAACACCCTAACCACAAACAACACTAACCCCGTAAGAACAAACAACACTAACCCCCTAACCACAAACAACACTAACTCCCTAACAACAAAAACTACTAAACCCCAAAAAGAAACAACCCTAAACCCCTAACAACAAACACTAACCCCCTAACAACAAACAACACTAAACCCCTAACAAGAAACTAACCTAACCCCGTAACAACAAACAACCCTAACCTCCTAACAACAAACAACCTTAAACCCCGAACAACAAACAACACTAAACCCCTAACAACAAACAACACTAACACCCTAACAACAAAAAACACTAAACCCCAACAAGAAACAACACTAAACCCCTAACAGCAAACACTAACCCCCTAACAACAAACAACCCTAAACCCCTAACAAGAAACTAACCTAACCCTGTGAAAACAAACAACCCTAACCTCCTAACAACAAACAACCTTAACCCCCTCACAACAAACAACCCTAAACCCCTAACAACAAACAATCCTAACCCCCTAACAACCAACAACGCTCACCCCCTAACCACAAACAACACTAACCCCCTAACCACAAACAACACTAACACCCTAAAAACAAGAACTACTAAACCCCAACAAGAAACAACCCTAAACCCCTAACAACAAACACTAACCCCATAACAACAAACAACACTAAACCCTTAACAAGAAATTAACCTAACCCTGTAACAAAAAACAAACCTAACCTCCTAACAACAAACAACCTTAACCCCCTAACAACAAACAATCCTAACCCTCTAACAACCAACAACGCTCACACCCTAACCACAAACAACACTAATCCCCTAACCACAAACAACACTAACCCCGTAAGAACAAACAACACTAACCCCCTAACAAACAACAACACTAACCCCCTATCCACAAACAACACTAACACCCTAACAACAAAAACTACTAAACCCCAACAAGAAACAACCCTAAACCCCTAACAACAAACACTAATCCCCTAACAACAAACAACACTAAACCTCTAACAAGAAACTAACCTAACCCTGCAACAACAAACCTCCCTAACCTCTTAACAACAAACAACCTTAACCCCCTAACAACAAACAACCCTAAACCCCTAACAACAAACAATAATAACCCCCTAACAACCAAGAACTCTCACCCCCTAACCACAAACAACACTAACACCCTAACCGCAAACAACACTAACACCCTAACAACAAAAACTACTAAACCCCAAAAAGAAACAACCCTAAACCCCTAACAACAAACACTAACCCCCTAGCAACAAACCACAGTAAACCCCTAACAAGAAACTAACCTAACCCCGTAACAACAAACAACCCTAACCTCCTAACAACAAACAACCTTAAACCCCTAACAACAAACAACCGTACACCTCTAACAACAAACAACACTAACACCCTAACAACAAAAAACACTAAACCCCAACAAGAAACAACACTAAACCCCTAACAACAAACACTAACCCCCTAACAACAAACAACACTAAACCCCTAACAAGAAACTAACCTAACCCTGTAACAACAAACAACCCTAACCTCCTAACAACAAACAACCTTTACCCCAGCAACAAACAACCCTAAATCCCTAACAACAAACAATCCTAACCCCCTAACAACCAACAACTCTCACCCCCTAACCACAAACAACACTAACACCCTAACCACAAACAACACTAACCCCGTAAGAACAAACAACACTAACCCCCTAACCACAAACAACACTAACACCCTAACCACACACAACACTAACCCAGTAAGAACAAACAACACTAACCCCCTAACAACAAACAACACTAACACCCTAACAACAAAAACTACTAAACCCCAACAAGAAACAACCCTAAACCCCTAACAACAAACACTAACCCCCTAACAACAAACAACACTAAAAACCTAACAAGAAACTAACCTAACCCCGTAACAACAAACAACCCTAACCTCCTAACAACAAACAACCTTAAACCCCTAACAACAAACAACCCTAAACCCCTAACAACAAACACTAACACCCTAACAACAAAAACCACTAAACCCCAACAAGAAACAACACAAAACCCCTAACAACAAACACTAACCCACTAACAACAAACAACACTCAACCTCTAACAAGAAACTAACCTAACCCTGTAAAAACAAACAGCCCTAACCTCCTAACAACAAACAACCTTAACCCCCTAATAACAAACAACTATAAACCCCTAACAACAAACAATTCTAACCCCCTAACAACCAACAACGCTCACCCCCTAACCACAAACAACACTAACACCCTAACCACAAAAACACTAACCCCGTAAGAACAAACAACACTAACCCCCTAACAACAAACCACCTTAACCCCCTAACAACAAACAACCCTAAACCCCTAACAACAAACAATCCTAACCCCGTAACAACCAACAACGCACACCCCCTAACCACAAACAACACTAACACCCTAACCACAAACAACACTAACCCCGTAAGAACAAACAACATTAACCCCCTAACAACAAAAACTACTAAACCCCAAAAAGAAGCAACCCTAAACCCATAACAACAAACACTAACCCCCTAACAACAAACAGCACTAAACCCCTAACAAGAAACTAACCTAACCCCGTAACAACAAACAACCCTACCCTCCTAACAACAAACAACATTAAACCCCTAACAACAAACAACCCTAAACCCCTAACAACAAACAACACTAACACCTAACAACAAAAACCACTAAACCCCAACAAGAAACAACCCTATACCCCTAACAACAAACACTAACCCCCTAACAACAAACAACCCTAAACCCCTAACAACAAACACTAACCCCCTAACAACAAACAACACTAAACCCCTAACAAGAAACTAACCTAACCCCGTAACAACAAACAACCCTAACCTCCTAACAACAAACAACCTTAAACCCCGAACAACAAACAACACTAAACCCCTAACAACAAACAACACTAACACCCTAACAACAAAAAACACTAAACCCCAACAAGAAACAACACTAAACCCCTAACAGCAAACACTAACCCCCTAACAACAAACAACCCTAAACCCCTAACAAGAAACTAACCTAACCCTGTGAAAACAAACAACCCTAACCTCCTAACAACAAACAACCTTAACCCCCTCACAACAAACAACCCTAAACCCCTAACAACAAACAATCCTAAACCCCTAACAACCAACAACGCTCACCCCCTAACCACAAACAACACTAACCCCCTAACCACAAACAACACTAACACCCTAAAAACAAGAACTACTAAACCCCAACAAGAAACAACCCTAAACCCCTAACAACAAACACTAACCCCATAACAACAAACAACACTAAACCCTTAACAAGAAATTAACCTAACCCTGTAACAAAAAACAAACCTAACCTCCTAACAACAAACAACCTTAACCCCCTAACAACAAACAATCCTAACCCTCTAACAACCAACAACGCTCACACCCTAACCACAAACAACACTAATCCCCTAACCACAAACAACACTAACCCCGTAAGAACAAACAACACTAACCCCCTAACAAACAACAACACTAACCCCCTATCCACAAACAACACTAACACCCTAACAACAAAAACTACTAAACCCCAACAAGAAACAACCCTAAACCCCTAACAACAAACACTAATCCCCTAACAACAAACAACACTAAACCTCTAACAAGAAACTAACCTAACCCTGCAACAACAAACCTCCCTAACCTCTTAACAACAAACAACCTTAACCCCCTAACAACAAACAACCCTAAACCCCTAACAACAAACAATAATAACCCCCTAACAACCAAGAACTCTCACCCCCTAACCACAAACAACACTAACACCCTAACCGCAAACAACACTAACACCCTAACAACAAAAACTACTAAACCCCAAAAAGAAACAACCCTAAACCCCTAACAACAAACACTAACCCCCTAGCAACAAACCACAGTAAACCCCTAACAAGAAACTAACCTAACCCCGTAACAACAAACAACCCTAACCTCCTAACAACAAACAACCTTAAACCCCTAACAACAAACAACCGTACACCTCTAACAACAAACAACACTAACACCCTAACAACAAAAAACACTAAACCCCAACAAGAAACAACACTAAACCCCTAACAACAAACACTAACCCCCTAACAACAAACAACACTAAACCCCTAACAAGAAACTAACCTAACCCTGTAACAACAAACAACCCTAACCTCCTAACAACAAACAACCTTTACCCCAGCAACAAACAACCCTAAATCCCTAACAACAAACAATCCTAACCCCCTAACAACCAACAACTCTCACCCCCTAACCACAAACAACACTAACACCCTAACCACAAACAACACTAACCCCGTAAGAACAAACAACACTAACCCCCTAACCACAAACAACACTAACACCCTAACCACACACAACACTAACCCAGTAAGAACAAACAACACTAACCCCCTAACAACAAACAACACTAACACCCTAACAACAAAAACTACTAAACCCCAACAAGAAACAACCCTAAACCCCTAACAACAAACACTAACCCCCTAACAACAAACAACACTAAAAACCTAACAAGAAACTAACCTAACCCCGTAACAACAAACAACCCTAACCTCCTAACAACAAACAACCTTAAACCCCTAACAACAAACAACCCTAAACCCCTAACAACAAACACTAACACCCTAACAACAAAAACCACTAAACCCCAACAAGAAACAACACAAAACCCCTAACAACAAACACTAACCCACTAACAACAAACAACACTCAACCTCTAACAAGAAACTAACCTAACCCTGTAAAAACAAACAGCCCTAACCTCCTAACAACAAACAACCTTAACCCCCTAATAACAAACAACTATAAACCCCTAACAACAAACAATTCTAACCCCCTAACAACCAACAACGCTCACCCCCTAACCACAAACAACACTAACACCCTAACCACAAACAACACTAACACCCTAACCACAAACAACACTAACCCCGTAAGAACAAACAACATTAACCCCCTAACAACAAAAACTACTAAACCCCAAAAAGAAGCAACCCTAAACCCATAACAACAAACACTAACCCCCTAACAACAAACAGCACTAAACCCCTAACAGGAAACTAACCTAACCCAGTAACAACAAACAACCCTACCCTCCTAACAACAAACAACATTAAACCCCTAACAACAAACAACCCTAAACCCCTAACAACAAACAACACTAACACCTAACAACAAAAACCACTAAACCCCAACAAGAAACAACCCTATACCCCTAACAACAAACACTAACCCCCTAACAACAAACAACCCTAAACCCCTAACAACAAACACTAACCCCCTAACAACAAACAACACTAAACCCCTAACAAGAAACTAACCTAACCCTGTAACAACAAACAACCCTAACCTCCTAACAACAAACAACCTTAAACCCCTAACAACAAACAAACCTAAACCCCTAAGAACAAAAAACACTAACACCCTAACAACAAAAAACACTAAACGCCAACAAGAAACAACACTAAACCCCTAACAACAAACACTAACCCCCTAACAACAAACAACACTAAACCCCTAACAAGAAACTAAACTAACCCTGTAACAACAAACAACCCTAACATCCTAACAACAAACAACCTTAACCCCCTAACAGCAAACAACCCTAAATCCCTAACAACCAACAATCCTAACCCCCTAACAACCAACAACGCACACCCCCTATGCACAAACAACACTAACACCGTAACCACAAACAACACTATCCCCGTAAGAACAAACAACACTAACCCCCTAACAACAAAAAACACTAACACCCTAACAACCAAAACTACTAAACCCCAACAAGAAACAACCCAAAACCCCTAACAACAAACACTAACCCCCTAACAACAAACAACACTAAACCCCTAACAAGAAACTAACCTAACCCCGTAACAACAAACAACCCTAACCTCCTAACAACAAACAACCTTAAACCCCTAACAACAAACAACCCTAAACCCCTCACAACAAACAACAGTAACACCCTAACAACAAAAACCACTAAACCCCAACAAGAAACAACACTAAACCCCTAACAACAAACACTAACCCCCTAACAACAAACAACACTAAACCCCTAACAATAAACTAACCTAACCCTGTAACAACAAACAACCCTAACCTCCTAACAACAAACAACCGTAACCCCCTAACAAACAACAACACTAAGCCCCTAACCACAAACAACACTAACACCCTAACAACTAAAACTACTAAACCTCAACAAGAAATAACCCTAAACCCCTAACAATAAACACCAACCCCTAACAACAAACAACACTAAACCCCTAACAAGAAACTAACCTAACCCCGTAACAACAAACAACCCTAACCTCCTAACAACAAACAACCTTAAACCCCTAACAACAAACAACCCTAAACCACTAACAACAAACAACACTAACACCCTAACAACAAAAAACACTAAACCCCAACAGGAAGCAACACTAAACCCCTAACAACAAACACTAACCCCCTAACAACAAACAACACTAACACCCTAACAACAAAAACTACTATACCCCAACAAGAAACAACCCTAAACACCTAACAACAAACACTAACCCCCTAACAACAAAAACCACTAAACCCCAACAGGAAGCAACACTAAACCCCTAACAACAAACACTAACCCCCTAACAACAAACAACACTAAACCCCTAACAAGAAACTAACCTGACCCCGTAACAACAAACAACCCTAACCTCCTAACAACAAACAACCCTAACCCCCTAACAAACAACAACACTAACCCCCTAACCACAAACAACACTAACACCCTAACAACAAAAAACACTAAACCCCAACAGGAAACAACACCAAACCCCTAATAACAAACACTAACCCCCTAACAACAAACAACACTAAACCCCTAACAAGAAACTAACCTAACCCTTTAACAACAAACAGCCTTAACCTCCTAACAACAGTCCACCTTAACCCCCTAACAACAAACAACCCTAAACCCCTAACAACAAACAATCCTAACCCTTAACAACCAACAACACTCACCCCCTAACCACAAACAACACTAACACCCTAACCACAAAGAACACTAACCCCGTAGGAACAAACAACACTAACCCCCTAACCACAAAGAACACTAACACCCTAACAACAAAAACTACTATACCCCAACAAGAAACAACCCTAAACCCCTAACAACAAACACTAACCCCCTAACAACAAACAACACTAAACCCCTAACAAGAAACTAACCTAACCCCGTAACAACAAACAACCCTAACCCCCTAACAAACAACAAAACTAACCCCCTAACCACAAACAACACTAACACCCTAACAACAAAAACTACTAAACTCCAACCAGAAACAACCCTAAACCCCTAACAACAAACACTAACCCCCTGACAACAAACAACCCTAAACCTCTAACAACAAACAACACTGACACCCTAACAACAAACAACCCTAAACCCCAACAAGAAACAACACTAAACCCCTAACAACAAACACTAACCCCCTAACAACAAACAACAGTAAACCCCTAACAAGAAACTAACCTAACCCTGTAACAACAAACAACCCTAACATCCTAACAACAAACATCCTTAACCCCCTAACAACAAACAACCCTAAACCCCTAACAACAAACAATCCTAACCCCCTAACAACCAACAACGCACACCCCCTAACCACAAACAACACTAACACCCTAACCACAAACAACACTAACCCCGTAAGAACAAACAACACTAACCCCCTAACAACAAACAACACTAACACCCTAACAAAAAAAACCACTAAACCCCAACAAGAAACAACCCTAAACCCCTAACAACAAACACTAACCCCCTAACAACAAACAACACTAATCCCCTAACAAGAAACTAACCTAACCCCGTAACAACAAACAACCCTAACCTCCTAACAACAAACAACCTTAAACCCCTAACAACAAACAACCCTAAACCCCTAACAACAAACAAAACTAACACACTAACAACAAAAAACACTAAACCCCAACAGAAACAACACTAAACCCCTAACAACAAACACTAACCCCCTAACAACAAAGAACACTAAACCCCTACCAAGAAACTAACCTCACCCTGTAACAACAAACAACCCTAACCTGCTAACAACAAACAACCCTAACCCCCTAACAAACAACAACACTAACCCCCTAACCACAAACAACACTAACACCCTAACAACAAAAACTACTAAACCCCAACAAGAAACAACCCTAAACCCCTAACAACAAACAGTAACCCCCTAACAGCAAACAACACTAAACCCCTAACAAGAAACTAACCTAACCCCCTAACAACCTACAACGCACACCCCCTAACCACAAACAACACTAACACCCTAACCACAAACAACACTAAACCCCTAACAAGAAACTTACCTAAGCCCGTAACAACAAACAACCCTAACCTCCTAACAACAAACAACCTTAACCCCCTAACAACAAACAACCCTAAACCCCTAACAACAAACAATCCTAACCCCCTAACAACCAACAACGCTCACCCCCTAACCACAAACAACACTAACACCCTAACCACAAACAACACTAACCCCCTAACAACAAACAACACTAACACCCTAACAACAAAAACTACTAAACCCCAACAAGAAACAACCCTAAACCCCTAACAACAAACACTAACCCCCTAACAGCAAACAACACTAAACCCCTAACAAGAAACTAACCTAACCCCGTAACAACAAACAACCCTAACCTCCTAAAAACAACCTTAAACCCGTAACAACAAACAACCCTAAACCCCTAACAACAAAAAACACTAACACCCTAACAACAAAAAACACTAAACCCCAACAAGAAACAACACTAAACCCCTAATAACAAACATTAACCCCCTAACAACGAACAACACTAAACCCCTAACAAGACACTAACCTAACCCTGTAACAACAAACAACCCTAACCTCCTAACAACAAACAATCTTAACTCCCTAACAACAAACAACCCTAAACCCCTAACAACAAGCAATCCTAACCCCCTAACAACCAACAACGCACACCCCCTAACAACAAACAACACTAACACCCTAACAACAAAAACTACTAAACCCCAACAAGAAACAACCCTAAACCCCTAACAACAAACACTAACCCCCTAACAACAAACAACACTAAACCCCTAACAAGAAACTAACCTAAACCCGTAACAAACAACACTAACCTCCTAACAACAAACAACCTTAAACCCCTAACAACAAACAACCCTAACCCCCTAACAACAAACAACCCTAAACCCCTAACAACAAACAATCCTAACCCCCTAACAACCAACAACTCTCACCCCCTAACCACAAACAACACTAACACCCTAACCACAAACAACACTAACCCCGTAAGAACAAACAACACTAACCCCCTAACCACAAACAACACTAACACCCTAACAACAAAAACTACTAAACCCCAACAAGAAACAACCCTAAACCCGTAACAACAAACACTAACCCCCTAACAGCAAACAACACTAAACCCCTAACAAGAAACTAACCTAACCCCGTAACAACAAACAACCCTAACCTCCTAACAACAAACAACCTTAAACCCCTAACAACAAACAACCCTAAACCCCTAACAACAAACAACACTAACACCCTAACAACAAAAACCACTAAACCCCAACAAGAAACAACACTAAACCCCTAACAACAAACACTAACCCCCTAACAACAAACAACACTAAACCCCTAACAAGAAACTAACCTAACCCTGTAACAACAAACAACCCTAACCTCCTAACAAAAAACAACCTTAACCCCCTAACAAACAACAACACTAACCCCCTAACCACAAACAACACTAACACCCTAAGAACAAAAACTACTAAACCCCAACAAGAAACAACCCTAAACCCCTAACAACAAACACTAACCCCCTTACAGCAAAAAACACTAAACCCCTAACAAGAAACTAACATAACCCCGTAACAACAAAAAACCCTAACCTCCTAACAACAAACAACCTTAAACCCCTAACAACAAACAACCCTAAACCCCTAATAACAAACAACACTAGCACCCTAACAACAAAAACCACTAAACCGCAACAACAAACAACCCTAAACCCCTAACAACAAACAACACTAACACCCTAACAACAAAAACCACTAAACCGCAACAAGAAACAACACTAAACCCCTAACAACAAACACTAACCCCCTAACAACAAACAACACTAAACCCCTAACAAGAAACTAACCTAACCCTGTAACAACAAATATCCCTAACCTCCTAACAACAAACAACCTTAACCCCCTAACAACAAACAACCCTAAACCCCTAACCACAAACCATCCTAACCCCCTAACAACCAACAACGCACACCCCCTAACCACAAACAACACTAACACCCTAACCACAAACAACACTAACCCCGTAAGAACAAACAACACTAACCCCCTAACAACAAACAACACTAACACCCTAACAACAAAAACTACTAAACCCCAACAAGAAACAACCCTAAACCCCTAACAACAAACACTAACCCCCTAACAACAAACAACACTAAACCCCTAACAAGAAACTAACCTAACCCCGAAACAACAAACAACCCTAACCTCCTAACAAAAAACAACCTTAAACCCCTAACAACAAACAACCCTAAACCCCTAACAACAAACAACACTAACACACTAACAACAAAAAACACTAAACCCCAACAGAAACAACACTAAACCCCTAACAACAAACACTAACCCCCTAACAACAAACAACACTAAACCCCTAACAAGAAACTAATCTAACCCTGTAACAACAAACAACCCTAACCTGCTAACAACAAACAACCCTAACCCCCTAACAAACAACAACACTAACCCCCTAACCACAAACAACACTAACACCCTAACAACAAAAACTACTAAACCCCAACAAGAATCAACCCTAAACCCCTAACAACAAACACTAACCCCCTAACAGCAAACAACACTAAACCCCTAACAAGAAACTAACCTAACCCTGTAACAACAAACAGCCCAAACCTCCTAACAACAAACAACCTTAACCCCCTAACAACAAACAACCCTAAACCCCTAACAACAAGCAATCCTAACCACCTAACAACCAACAACGCTCACCCCCTAACCACAAACAACACTAACCCCATAAGAACAAACAACACTAACCCCCTAACCACAAACAACACTAACACCCTAACAACAAAAACTACTAAACTCCAACAAGAAACAACCCTAAACCCCTAACAACAAACACTAACCCCGTGACAACAAACAACCCTAAACCCCTAACAACAAACAACACTAACACCCTAACAACAAAAACCACTAAACCCCAACAAGAAATAACACTAAACCCGTAACAACAAACACTAACCCACTAACAACAAACAACACTAAACCCCTAACAAGAAACTAACCTAACCCTGTAACAACAAACAACCCTAACCTTCTAACAACAAACAACCTTAAACCCCTAACAACAAACAACCGTAAACCCCAAACAACAAACAACACTAACACCCTAACAACAAAAAACACTAAACCCCAACAAGAAACAACACTAAACCCCTAACAACAAACACTAACCCCCTAACAACAAACAACACTAAACCCCTAACAAGAAACTAACCTAACCCTGTAACAACAAACAACCCTAACCTCCTAACAACAAACAACCTTAACCCCCTAACAACAAACAACCCTAAACCCCTAACAACAAACAATCCTAACCCCGTAACAACCAACAACGCACACCCCCTATCCACAAACAACACTAACACCCTAACCACAAACAACACTAACCCCGTAAGAACAAACTACACTAACCCCCTAACGACAAACAACACTAACACCCTAACAAGAAAAACTACTAAACCCCAAGAAGAAACAACCCTAAACCCCTAACAACAAACACTAACCCCCTAACAACAAACAACACTAAACCCCTAACAAGAAACTAACCTAAACCCGTAACAACAAACAACCCTAACCTCCTAACAACAAACAACCTTAAACCCCTAACAACAAACAACCCTAAACCCCTAACAACAAACAACACTAACACCCTAACAACAAAAACCACTAAACCCCAACAAGAAACAACACTAAACCCCTAACAACAAACACTAACCCCCTAACAACAAACAACACTAAACCCCTAACAATAAACTAACCTAACCCTGTAACAACAAACAACCCTAACCTCCTAACAACAAACAACCCTAACCCCCTAACAAACAACAACACTAAGCCCCTAACCACAAACAACACTAACACCCTAACAACTAAAACTACTAAACCCCAACAAGAAACAACCCTAAACCCCTAACAACAAACACTAACCCCCTAACAACAAACAACACTAAACCCCTAACAAGAAACTAACCTAACCCCGTAACAACAAACAACCCTAACCTCCTAACAACAAACAACCTTAAACCCCTAAAAACAAACAACCCTAAACCCCTAACAACAAACAACACTAACACCCTAACAACAAAAACCACTAAACCCCAACAAGAAACAACACTAAACCCCTAACAACAAACACTAACCTCCTAACAACAAACAACACTATACCCCTAACAAGAAACTAACCTAACCCTGTAACAACAAACAACCCTCAACCTCCTAACAACAAACAACCTTAACCCCCTAACAACAAACAACCCTAAACCCCTAACGAACAAACAATCCTAACCCCCTAACAACCAACAACGCACACCCCCTAACCACAAACAATACTAACACCCTAACCACAAACAACACAACCCCGTAAGAACAAACAACACTAACCCACTAACAACAAACAACACTAACACCCTAACAACAAAAACTACTAAACCCCAACAAGAAACAACCCTAAACCCCTAACAACAAACACTAACCCCCTAACAACAAACAACACTAAACCCCTAACAAGAAACTAACCTAAACCCGTAACAACAAACAACCCTAACCTCCTAACAACAAACAACCTTAAACCCCTAACAACAAACAACCCTAAACCCCTAACAACAAACACTAACACCCTAACAACAAAAACCACTAAACCCCAACAAGAAACAACACTAAACCCCTAACAACAAACACTAACCCCCTAACAAGAAACAACACTAAACCCCTAACAACAAACACTAACCCCCTAACAACAAACAACACTAAACCCCTAACAACAAACACTAACCCCCTAACAACAAACAACACTAAACCCCTAACAAGAAACTAACCTAACCCCGTAACAACAAACAACCCTAACCTCCTAACAACAAACAACCTTAACCCCCTAAACAACCAACAACAATAACCCCCTAACCACCAACAGCACTAACCCAGTAAAAACAAAAAAAACTAACCCCCTAACAACAACCAACACTTATCCCCTAAAAACAAACAACACTAACCCCCAACAAGAAAGAACCCAAATCCTCTAAGAACAAACAAATCTAACCCGCAACAACAAAAAACTCGGAACCCCTAACAACAAGCAACACTAAAACACTAACAACAAACAACCCTTACCTCCTAACAACCAACAGCACTAACCCCCTAAGCAAAAACACTAACACCCTAACAACAAAACCCACTAAACCCCAACAAGAAACAACCCTAAACACCTAACAGCAAACAACACTAACCCCCTAACAACAAACAACACTAACACCCTAACAACAAAGATCCCTAACACCCTAAAAACAAACAACACTAAGCCCCAACAACAAACCACACTAACTCTCTAACAACAACCCTAATCCCCTAACTACAATCAACACTAACCCACTAACAACAAACAAAACTACCCCCTAAAAAACAACACAAACCCCAAACAACAAACAACTCTCACACCCTAACAACAAACACTAACCCCCAAACAACAACACTAACCCCAAAAACGGACAACACTAACACCCTAACAACAAACACTACTAAACCCCAACTAGGAACAACCCTAACCCCCAAAACAAACAACACTAACACCCTAACAACAAACAACCCTAAACCCCTAACATCAAAGAAAACTAACACCCTAACAACAAACAACCCTAACGCCCTAACAACAAACAACACTAACCCCCGAACAGCAAACAACCCTAAACCCTAAAAACCAGAAACACTAACCCACTAACAACAAACAACAATAACCCACTAAGAACAAACAACCCTAACACCCTAACAACAAACAACCTTAAACCTCTAACAACAAACAACCCTAAACCCTTAACAACAAACAATCCTAACCCCCTAACCACCAACAACACTCACCCCCTAACCACAAACAACACTAACACCCTAACCACAAACAACACTAACCCCGTAAGAACAAACAACACTAACTCCGTAACAACAAACAACACTAACACCCTAACAACAAAAACCACTAAAGCCAACAAGAAACAATCATAAACCCCTAAATACAAACAACACTAACCCCCTAACAACAAACAACACCAACACCCTAACAACAAAAACTACTAAACACCAACAAGAAACAACCCTACACCCCTAACAACAAACACTAACCCCCTATCAACAAACAACACTAAACCCCTAAAAAGAAACTAACCTAACCCTGTAACAACAAATAACACTAACCTCCTAACAACAAACCACCTTAACCCCCTAACAACAAACAACCCTAAAGCCCTAACAACAAACAATCCTAACCCCCTAACAACCAACAACGCTCACCCCTAACCACAAACAACACTAACCCCGTAAGAACAAACAACACTAACCCCCTAACAACAAACAACACTAACACCCTAAGCACAAACAACACTAACCCCGTAAGAACAAACAACACTAACCCCCTAACCACAAACAACACTAACACCCTAACAACAAAAACTACTAAACCCCAACAAGAAGCAACCCTAAACCCCTAACAACAAACACTAACCCCCTAACAGCAAACAACACTAAACCCCTAACAAGAAACTAACCTAACCCCGTAACAACAAACAACCCTAACCTCCTAACAGCAAACAACCTTAAACCCCTAACAACAAACAACCCTAAACCCCTAACAACAAACAACACTAACACCCTAACAACAAAAACCACTAAACCCCAAGAAGAAACAACACTAAACCCCTAACAACAAACACTAACCCCCTAACAACAAACAACACTAAACCCCTAACAAGAAACTAACCTAACCCTGTAACAACAAACAACCCTAACCTCCTAACAAAAAACAACCTTAACCCCCTAACAAACAACAACACTAACCCCCTAACCAGAAACAACACTAATACCCTAACAACAAAAACTACTAAACCCCAACAAGAAACAGCCCTAAACCCCTAACAACAAACACTAACCCCCTAACAAGAAAAAACACTAAACCCCTATCAAGAAACTAACCTAACCCCAAAGCAACAAACAACCCTAACCTCCTAAGAACAAACAACCTTAAACCCCTAACAACAAACAACCCTAAAACCCTAACAACAAACAACACTAACACCGTAACAACAAAAACCACTAAACCCCAACAAGAAACAACACTAAACCCCTAACAACAAGCACTAACCCCCTAACAACAAACAACACTAAACCCCTAACAAGAAACTAACCTAACCCTGTAACAACAAAGATCCCTAACCTCCTAACAACAAACAACCTTAACCCCCTAAGAACAAACAACCCTAAACCCCTAACAACAAACCATCCTAACCCCCTAACAACCAACAACGCATACCCCCTAACCACAAACAACACTTACACCCTAACCACAAACAACACTAACCCCATAAGAACAAACAACACTAACCCCCTAACAACAAACAACACTAACACCCTAACAACAAAAACTACTAAACCCCAACAAGAAACAACCCTAAACCCCTAACAACAAACACTAACCCCCTAACAACAAACAACACTAAACCCCTAACAAGAAACTAACCTAACCCCGTAACAACAAACAACCCTAACCTCCTAACAACAAACAACCTTAAACCCCTAACAACAAACAACCCTAAACCCCTAACAACAAACAACAGTAACACACTAACAACAAAAAACACTAAACCCCAACAAGAAACAACACTAAACCCCTAACAACAAACACTAACCCCCTAACAACAAACAACACTAAACCACTAACAAGAAACTAACCTAACCCTGTAACAACAAACAACCCTAACCTCCTAACAACAAATAACTCTAACCCCCTAACAAACATCACTAACCCCCTAACCACAAACAACACTAACACCCTAACAACAAAAACTACTAAACCCCAACAAGAAACAACCCTAAACCCCTAGCAACAAACACTAACCCCCTAACAACAAACAACACTAAACCCCTAACAAGAAACTAACCTAACCCTGTAACAACAAACAACCCTAACCTCCTAACAACAAACAACCTTGACCCCCTAACAACAAACAACCTTAAAACCCTAACAACAAACAATCCTAACACCCTAACAACCAACAACGCTCACCCCCTAACCACAAACAACACTAACCCCGTAAGAACAAACAACACTAACCCCCTAACCACAAACAACACTAACACTCTAACAACAAAAACTACTAAACTCCAACAAGAAACAATCCTAAACCCCTAACAACAAACACTAACCCCCTGACAACAAACAACCCTAAACCCCTAACAACAAACAACACTAACACCCTAACAACAAAAACCACTAAACCCCAACAAGAAATAACACTAAACCCGTAACAACAAACACTAACCCCCTAACAACAAACAACACTAAACCCCTAACAAGAAACTAACCTAACCCTGTAAGAACAAACAACCCTAACCTCCTAACAACAAACAACCTTAAACCCCTAACAACAAACAACCCTAAACCCCTAACAACAAACAACACTAACACCCTAACAACAAAAAACACTAAACCCCAACAAGAAACAACACTAAACCCCTAACAACAAACACTAACCCCCTAACAACAAACAACACTAAACCCCTAACAAGAAACTAACCTAACCCTGTAACAACAAACAACCCTAACCTCCTAACAACAAACAACTTTAACCCCCTAACAACAAACAACCCTAAACCCCTAACAACAAACAATCCTAACCCCGTAACAACCAACAACGCACACCCCCTATCCAGAAACAACACTAACACCCTAACCACAAACAACACTAACCCCGTAAGAACAAAATTCACGAACCCCCTAACGACAAACAACACTAACACCCTAACAACAAAAACTACTAAACCCCAACAAGAAACAACCCTAAACCCCTAACAACAAACACTAACCCCCTAACAACAAACAACACTAAACCCCTAACAAGAAACTAACCTAAACCCGTAACAACAAACAACCCTAACCTCCTAACAACAAAAAACCTTAAACCCCTAACAACAAACAACCCTAAACCCCTAACAACAAACAACACTAACACCCTAACAACAAAAACCACTAAACCCCAACAAGAAACAACACTAAACCCCTAACAACAAACACTAACCCCCTAACAACAAACAACACTAAACCCCTAACAATAAACTAACCTAACCATGTAACAACAAACAACCCTAACCTCCTAACAACAAACAACCCTAACCCCCTAACAAACAACAACACTAATCCCCTAACCACAAACAACACTAACACCCTAACAACTAAAACTACTAAACCCCAACAAGAAACAACCCTAAACCCCTAACAACAAACACTAACCCCCTAACAACAAACAACACTAAACCCCTAACAAGAAACTAACCTAACCCCGTAACAACAAACAACCCTAACCTCCTAACAACAAACAACCTTAAACCCCTAAGAACAAACAACCCTAAACCCCTAACAACAAACAACACTAACACCCTAACAACAAAAACCACTAAACCCCAACAAGAAACAACACTAAACCCCTAACAACAAACACTAACCTCCTAACAACAAACAACACTAAACCCCTAACAAGAAACTAACCTAACCCTGTAACAACAAACAACCCTAACCTCCTAACAACAAACAACCTTAACCCCCTAACAACAAACAACCCTAAACCCCTAACAACAAACAATCCTAACCCCCTAACAACCAACAACGCACACCCCCTAACCACAAACAACACTAACACCCTAACCACAAACAACACTAACCCCGTAAGAACAAACAACACTAACCCCCTAACAACAAACAACACTAACACCCTAACAACAAAAACTACTAAACCCCAACAAGAAACAACCCTAAACCCCTAACAACAAACACTAACCCCCTAACAACAAACAACACTAAACCCCTAACAAGAAACTAACCTAAACCCGTAACAAACAACACTAACCTCCTAACAACAAACAACCTTAAACTCCTAACAACAAACAACCCTAAACCCCTAGCAACAAACACTAACACCCTAACAACAAAAAACACTAAACCCCAACAAGAAACAACACTAAACCCCTAACAACAAACACTAACCCCCTAACAACAAACACTAAACCCCTAACAACAAACACTAACCCCCTAACAACAAACAACACTAAACCCCTAACAAGAAACTAACCTAACCCCGTAACAACAAACAACCTTAACCCCCTAAACAACCAACAACAATAACCCCCTAACCACCAACAGCACTAACCCAGTAAAACCAAAAAAAACTAACCCCCTAACAACAACCAACACTTATCCCCTAAAAACAAACAACACTAACCCCCAACAAGAAAGAACCCAAATCCTCTAAGAACAAACAACTCTAACCCCCAACAACAAAAAACTCGGAACCCCTAACAACAAGCAACACTAAAACACTAACAACAAACAACCCTTACCTCCTAACAACCAACAGCACTAACCCCCTAAGCAAAAACACTAACACCCTAACAACAAAACCCACTAAACCCCAACAAGAAACAACCCTAAACACCTAACAGCAAACAACACTAACCCCCTAACAACAAACAACACTAACACCCTAACAACAAAGATCCCTAACCCCCTAAAAACAAACAACACTAAGCCCCAACAACAAACCACACTAACTCTCTAACAACAACCCTAATCCCCTAACTACAATCAACACTAACCCACTAACAACAAACAAAACTACCCCCTAAAAAACAACACAAACCCCAAACAACAAACAACTCTCACACCCTAACAACAAACAACACTAACCCCCAAACAACAACAACACTAACCCCAAAAACGGACAACACTAACACCCTAACAACAAACACTACTAAACCCCAACTAGGAACAACCCTAACCCCCTAACAACAAACAACACTAACCCCCTAACAACAAACAACCCTAAACCCCTAACATCAAAGAAAACTAACACCCTAACAACAAACAACCCTAACCCCCTAACAACAAACAACACTAACCCCCGAACAGCAAACAACCCTAAACCCTAAAAACCAGAAACACTAACCCACTAACAACAAACAAAAATAACCCACTAAGAACAAGCAACCCTAACACCCTAACAACAAACAACCTTAAACCTCTAACAACAAACAACCCTAAACCCTTAACAACAAACAATCCTAACCCCCTAACCACCAACAACACTCACCCCCTAACCACAAACAACACTAACACCCTAACCACAAACAACACTAACCCCGTAAGAACAAACAACACTAACCCCGTAACAACAAACAACACTAACACCCTAACAACAAAAACCACTAAAGCCAACAAGAAACAACCATAAACACCTAAATACAAACAACACTAACCCCCTAGCAACAAACAACACCAACACCCTAACAACAAAAACTACTAAACCCCAACAAGAAACAACCCTAAACCCCTAACAACAAACACTAACCCCCTAACAACAAACAACACTAAACCCCTAACAAGAAACTAACCTAACCCTGTAACAACAAACAACCCTAACCTCCTAACAAAAAACCACCTTAACCCCCTTACAACAAACAACCCTAAAGCCCTAACAACAAACAATCCTAACCCCCTAACAACCACCAACGCTCACCCCTAACCACAAACAACACTAACACCTTAACCACAAACAACACTAACCCCGTAAGAACAAACAACACTAACCCACTAACAACAAACACCACTAACACCCTAACCACAAACAACACTAACCCCGTAAGAACAAACAACACTAACCCCCTAACCACAAACAACATTAACACCCTAACAACAAAAACTACTAAACCCCAACAAGAAGCAACCCTAAACCCCTAACAACAAACACTAACCCCCTAACAGCAAACAACACTAAACCCCTAACAAGAAACTAACCTAACCCCGTAACAACAAACAACCCTAACCTCCTAACAGCAAACAACCTTAAACCCGTAACAACAAACAACCCTAAACCCCTAACAACAAACAACACTAACACCCTAACAACAAAAACCACTAAACCCCAACAAGAAACAACACTAAACCCCTAACAACAAACACTAACCCCCTAACAACAAACAACACTAAACCCCTAACAAGAAACTAACCTAACCCTGTAACAACAAACAACCCTAACCTCCTAACAAAAAACAACCTTAACCCCCTAACAAACAACAACACTAACCCCCTAACCACAAACAACACTAATACCCTAACAACAAAAACTACTAAACCCCAACAAGAAACAGCCCTAAACCCCTAACAACAAACACTAACCCCCTAACAACAAACAACACTAAACCCCTAACAAGAAACTAACCTAACCCTGTAACAACAAAGATCCCTAACCTCCTAACAACAAACAACCTTAACCCCCTAACAACAAACAACCTTAAACCCCTAACAACAAACCATCCTAACCCCCTAACCACCAACAACGCATACCCCCTAACCACAAACAACACTAACACCCTAACCACAAACAACACTAACCCCATAAGAACAAACAACACTAACCCCCTAACAACAAACAACACTAACACCCTAACAACAAAAACTACTAAACCCCAACAAGAAACAACCCTAAACCCCTAACAACAAACACTAACCCCCTAACAACAAACAACACTAAACCCCTAACAAGAAACTAACCTAACCCCGTAACAACAAACAACCCTAACATCCTAACAACAAACAACCTTAAACCCCTAACAACAAACAACCCTAACCCCCTAACAACAAACACCACTAACCCCCTAACAACAATCCTAACAACCTAACAACAAACAACACTAACCTCCTAAAAATAAACTACTCTAAACCCCTAACGACAAACAACCCTAACCCCCTAACAACAAACAACCCTAAACCCCTAACAACAAACAACCCTAACCCCCTAACAAACAACAACACTAACCCCTTAACCACAAACAACACTAACACCCTAACAACAAAAACTACTAAACCCCAACAAGAAACAATCCTAAACCCCTAACAACAAACAATAAAACTCTAACAAGAAACTAACCTAACCCCGTAACAACAAACAACCCTAACCTCCTAACAACAAACAACCTTAAACCCCTAACAACAAACAACTCTAAACCCCTAACAACAAACAACACTAACACCCTAACAACAAAAACCACTAAACCCCTAACAAGAATCTAACCTAACCCTGTAACAACAAACAACCCTAACCTCCTAACAACAAACAACCTTAACCCCCTAACAACAAACAACCCTAAACCCCTAACAACAAACAATCCTAACCTCCTAACAACCAACAACGCTCACCCCCTAACCACAAACAGCACTAACACCCTAACCACAAACAACACTAACCCCGTAAGGACAAACAACACTAACCCCCTAACAACAAACAACACTAACACCCTAACAACAAAAACTACTAAACCCCAAGAACAAACAACCCTAAACCCCTAAAAACAAACACTAACCCCCTAACAACAAACACCACTAACCCCCTAACAACAATCCTAACAACCTAACAACAAACAACACTAACCCCCTAAAAATAAACTACTCTAAACCCCTAACAACAAACAACACTAACACCCTAACAACAAACAACACTAACACCCTAACAACAAAGATCCCTAACAACCTAAAAACAAACAACACTAAGGCCCAACAACAAACAACACTAACCCTCTAACAACATCCCTAATCCCCTAACTACAAACAACACTAACACCCTAACAACAAACACTACTAAATCCCAACTAGGAACAACCCTAACCCCCTAACAAAAACAACGCTAACTCCCTAACAACAAACAACCCTAAACCCCTAACATCAAAGAACACTAACACCCTAACAACAAACAACCCTAACGCCCTACCAACAAACAACACTAACCCCCGAACAGCAAACAACCCTAAACCCTAAAAACCAGAAACACTAACCCACTAACAACAAACAACCACAACCCACTAAGAACAAACAACCTTAACACCCTAACAACAAACAACCTTAAACCTCCAACAACAAACAACCCTAAACCCCTAACAACAAACAATCCTAATCCCCTAACAACCAACAACACTCACATCCTAACCACAAACAACACTAACACCCTAACGACAAACAACACTAACCCCGTAAGAACAAACAACACTAACCCCCTAACAACAAACAACACTAACACCCTAACAACAAAAACCACTAAAGCCCAACAAGAAACAACCCTAAAACCCTAAATACAAACAACACTAACCCCTTAACAACAAACAACACCAACACCCTAACAACAAAAACTACTAAACCCCAACAAGAAACAACCCTAAACCCCTAACAAGAAACACTAACCCAATAACAACAAACAACACTAAACCCCTAACAAGAAACTAACCTAACCCCATAACAACAAACAACCCTAACCTCCTAACAAAAAACAACCTTAAACCCCTAACAACAAACAACCCTAAACCCCTAACAACAAACAACACTAACACCCTAACAACAAAAACCACTACACCCCAACAAGAAACAACACGAAACCCCTAACAACAAACACTAACCCCCTAACAACAAACAACACTAAACCCCTAACAGGAAACTAACCTAACCCTGCAACAACAAACAACCCTAACCTCCTAACAACAAACAACCCTAACCCCCTAACAAACAACAACACTAACCCCCTAACCACAAACAACACTAACACCCTAACAACAAAAACCACTAAACCCCAACAAGAAACAACACTAAACCCCTAACAACAAACACTAACCCCCTAACAACAAACAACACTAAACCCCTAACAAGAAACTAACCTAACCCTGTAACAACAAACAACCCTAACCTCCTAACAAAAAACAACCTTAACCCCCTAACAAACAACAACACTAACCCCATAACCACAAACAACACTAATACCCTAACAACAAAAACTACTAAACCCCAACAAGAAACAGCCCTAAACCCCTAACAACAAACACTAACCCCCTAACAAGAAAAAACACTAAACCCCTAACAAGAAACTAACCTAACCCCATAACAACAAACAACCCTAACCTCCTAACAACAAACAACCTTATACCCCTAACAACAAACAACCCTAAACCCCTAACACCAAACAACACTAACACCCTAACAACAAAAACCACTAAACCCCAACAAGAAACAACACTAAACCCCTAACAACAAACACTAACCCCCTAACAACAAACAACACTAAACCCCTAACAAGAAACTAACCTAACCCTGTAACAACAAAGATCCCTAACCTCCTAACAACAAACAACCTTAACCCCCTAACAACAAACAACCCTAAACCCCTAACAACAAACCATCCTAACCCCCTAACAACCAACAACGCATACCCCCTAACCACAAACAACACTAACACCCTAACCACAAACAACACTAACCCCATAAGAACAAACAACACTAACCCCCTAACAACAAACAACACTAACACCCTAACAACAAAAACTACTAAACCCCAACAAGAAACAACCCTAAACCCCTAACAACAAACACTAACCCCCTAACAACAAACAACACTAAACCCCTAACAAGAAACTAACCTAACCCCATAACAACAAACAACCCTAACCTCCTAACAACAAACAACCTTAAACCCCTAACAACAAACAACCCTAAACCCCTAACAACAAACAACAGTAACACACTAACAACAAAAAACACTAAACCCCAACAAGAAACAACACTAAACCCCTAACAACAAACACTAACCCCCTAACAACAAACAACACTAAAACCCTAACAAGAAACTAACCTAACCCTGTAACAACAAACAACCCTAACCTCCTAACAACAAATAACCCTAACCCCCTAACAAACAACACTAACCGCCTAACCACAAACAACACTAACACCCTAACAACAAAAACTACTAAACCCCAACAAGAAACAACCCTAAACCCCTAGCAACAAACACTAACCCCCTAACAACAAACAACACTAAACCCCTAACAAGAAACTAACCTAACCCTGTAACAACAAACAACACTAACCACCTAACAACAAACAACCTTAACCCCCTAACAACAAACAACCCTAAACCCCTAACAACAAACAATCCTAACCCCCTAACAACCAACAACGCACACCCCCTATCCACAAACAACACTAACACCCTAACCACCAACAGCACTAACCCAGTAAAAACAAAAAAAAACTAACCACCTAACGACAACCAACACTTATCCCCTAAAAACAAACAACACTAACCCCGAACAAGAAAGAACCCAAATCCTCTAAGAACAAACAACTCTAACCCCCTAACAACAAAAAACTCGGAACTCCTAACAACAAGCAACACTAACCCACTAACAACAAACAACCCTAAACCCCTAACAACAAACAACCCTTACCCCCTAACAACCAACAGCACTAACCCCTAGGCAAAAACACTAACACCCTAACAACAAAACCCACTAAACCCCACAAGAAACAACCCTAAACACCTAACAACAAACAACACTAACCCCCTAACAACAAACAACACTAAACTCCTAACAAGAAACTAACCTAACCCTGTAACAACAAACAACCCTAACCTCCTAACAACAATCAACCTTAACCCCTAACAACAAACAACCTTAAACCCCTAACAACAAAGAATCCTAACCCCCTAACAACCAACAACGTTCACCCCCTAACCACAAAGAGCACTAACACCCTAACCACAAACAAACCTAACCCCGTAAGAACAAACAACACTAACCCCCTAACAACAAACAACACTAACACCCTAACAAGAAAAACTACTAAACCCCAACAAGAAACAACCCTAAACCCCTAACAACAAACACTAATCCCCTAACAACAAACAACACTAAATCCCTAACAAGAAACTAACCTAACCCCGTAACAACAAACAACCCTAACCTCCTAACAACAAACAACCTTAAACCCCTAACAACAAACAACCCTAAACCCCTAACAACAATCAACAATAACACCCTAACAACAAAAACCACTAAACCCCAACAAGAAACAACACTAAACCCCTAACAACAAACACTAACCCCCTAACAACAAACAACACTAAACCCCTAACAAGAAACTAACCTAACCCTGTAACAACAAACAACCCTAACCTCCTAACAACAAACAACCTTAACCCCCTAACAAGAAACAACCCTAAACCCCTAACAACAAACAATCCTAACCCCTTAACAACCAACAACGCTCACCCCCTAACCACAAACAACGCTAACACCCTAACCACAAACAACACTAACCCCGTAAGAACAAACAACACTAACCCCCTAATCACAAACAACACTAACACCCTAACAACAAAAACTACTAAACCCCAACAAGAAACAACCCTAAACCCCTAACAACAAACACTAACCCCCTAACAACAAACAACACTAAACCCCTAACAAGAAACTAACCTAACCCCGTAACAACAAACAACCCTAACCTCCTAACAACAAACAACCTTAAACCCCTAAAAACAAACAAACCTAAACCCCTAACAACAAACAACACTAACACCCTAACAACAAAAACCACTAAACCCCAACAAGAAACAACACTAAACCCCTAACAAAAAACACTAACCCCCTAACAACAAACAACACTAAACCCCTAACAAGAAACTAACCTAACTCTGTAACAACAAACAACCCTAATCTCCTAACAACAAACAACCTTAAACCCCTAACAACAAACAACCCTAAGCCCCTAACCACAAAGAACACTAACACCCTAACAACAAAAAACATTACCCCCAACAAGAAACAACAATAAACCCCTAACAACAAACACTAACCCCCTAACAACAAACAACACTAAACCCCTAACAAGAAACTAACCTAACCCCGTAACAACAAACAACCCTAACCTCCTAACAGCAAACAACCTTAAACCCCTAACAACAAACAACCCTAAACCCCTAACAACAAACAACACTAACACCCTAACAACAAAAACCACTAAACCCCAACAAGAAACAACCCTAAACCCCTAAATACAAAGAACACTAACCCCCTAACCACAAACAACACTAACACCCTAACAACAAAAACCACTAAACCTCAACAAGAAACAACCCGAAACAACTAAATGGAAACAATACTAACCACCTAACAACAATCCTAATCCCCTAACAACAAACAACCCTAACCCCCAACAACAAACTACTCTAACCCACTAACAACAAACAAGCCTAATCCCCTAACAACAAACAACCCTAACCCCCAACAACAAACTACTCTAACCCCCTAACAACAAAAAACACTAACCCCCTAACAACAAACACCACTAACCCCCTAACAACAATCCTAACAACCTAACAACAAACAACACTAACCCCCTAAAAATAAACTACTCTAAACCCCTAACAACAAACAACCCTAACCCCCTAACAACAAACAACCCTAAACCCCTAACAACAAACAACCCTAACCTTCTAACAACAAACAACCCTAACCCCCTAACAAACAACAACACTAACCCCCTAACCACAAACAACACTAACACCCTAACAACAAAAACCACTAAACCCCAACAAGAAACAACACTAAACCCCTCACAACAAACACTAACCCCCTAACAACAAACAACACTAAACCCCTAACAAGAAACTAACCTAACCCTGTAACAACAAACAACCCTAACCTCCTAACAACAAACAACCTTAAACCCCTAACAACAAACAACCCTAAACCCCTAACAACAAAGAACACTAACACGCTAACAACAAAAAGCACTAAACCTCAACAAGAAACAACACTAAACCCCTAACAACAAACACTAACCCCCTAACAACAAACAACACTAAACTCCTAACAAGAAACTAACCTAACCCTGTAAGAACAAACAACCCTAACCTCCTAACAACAATCAACCTTAACCCCTAACAACAAACAACCTTAAACCCCTAACAACAAAGAATCCTAACCCCCTAACAACCAACAACGCTCACCCCCTAACCACAAACAGCACTAACACCCTAACCACAAACAACACTAAGCCCGTAAGAACAAACAACACTAACACCCTAACAACAAACAACACTAACACCCTAACAAGAAAAACTACTAAACCCCAACAAGAAACAACCCTAAACCCCTAACAACAAACACTAACCCCCTAACAACCAACAACACTAAACCCCTAACAAGAAACTAACCTAACCCCGTAACAACAAACAACCCTAACCTCCTAACAACAAACAACCTTAAACCCCTAACAACAAACAATCCTAAACCCCTAACAACAATCAACACTAACACCCTAACAACAAAAACCACTAAACCCCAACAAGAAACAACACTAAACCCCTAACAACAAACACTAACTCCCTAACAACAAACAACACTAAACCCCTAACAAGAAACTAATGTAACCCCGTAACAACAAACAACCCTAACCTCCTAACAACACACAACCTTAAACCCCTAACAACAAACAATCCTAACCCCCAACAACCAACAAAGCTCACCCCCTAACCACAAACAACACTAACACCCTAACCACAAACAACACTAACCCCGTAAGAACAAACAACACTAACCCCCTAACAACAAACAACACTAACACCCTAACAACAAAAACTACTAAACCCCAACAAGAAACAACCCTAAACCCCTAACAACAAACACTAACCCCCGAACAACAAACAACACTAAACCCCTAACAAGAAACTAACCTAACCCCGTAACAACAAACAACCCTAACCTCCTAACAACAAACAATCTTAAACCCCTAACAACAAACAACCCTAAACCCCTAACAACAAACATTAACACCCTAACAACAAAAACCAGTAAACCCCAACAAGAAACAACACTAAACCCCTAACAACAAACACTAACCCCTAACAACAAACAACACTAAACCCCTAACAAGAAACTAACCTAACCCTGTAACAAGAAACTAACCTAACCCTGTAACAACAAACAAACCTAACCTCCTAACAACAAACAACCTTAACCCCCTAACAGCAAACAACCTTAAACCCCTAACAACAAACAATCCTAACCCCCTAACAACCAACAACGCTCACCCCCTAACCACAAACAGCACTAACACCCTAACCACAATCAACACTAACCCCGTAAGAGCAAACAACACTAAACCCCTAACAACAAACAACACTAACACCCTAACAACAAAAACTACTAAACCCCAACAAGAAACAACCCTAAACCCCTAACAACAAACACTAACCCCCTAACAACAAACAACACTATACCCCTAACAAGAAACTAACCTAACCCCGTAACAACAAACAACCCTAACCTCCTAATAACAAACAACCTTAACCCCCTAACAACAAACAACCCTAAACCCCTAACAACAAACAATCCTAACCCCCTAACAACCAACAACGCTCACTCCCTAAGCACAAACAACACTAACACCCTAACAACAAAAACCACTAAAACCCAACAAGAAACAACCTTAAACCCCTAAACACAAGCAACACTAATCCCCTAACCACAAACAACACTAACACCCTAACAACATAAACCACTAAACCTCAACAAGAAACAACCCGAAACCCCTAAATAGAAACAACACTAACCACCTAACAACAACCCTAACCCCCTAACAACAAACAGCCCTAACCCCCAACAACAAACTACACTAACCCATTAACAACAAACAACCCTAAGCCCCTAACAAGAAAGAACCCTAACTCTCTAACAAGAAACAACACTAACCCCCTAACAACAAAAAACACTAACCCCCTAACAACAATCCTAACAACCTAACAACAAACAACACTAACCCCCTAAAAATAAACTACTCTAAACACCTAACAACAAACAACCCTAACCCCCTAAAAACAAACAATCCTAAAGCCCTAACAACAAACAGCCCTAACCTTGTAATAACAAACAACCCTAACACCCTAACAAACAACAAAACTAACCTCCTAACCACAAACAACACTAACACCCTAACAACAAAAACTACTAAACCCCAACAAGAAACAACCCTAAACCCCTAACAACAAACACTAACCCCTTAACAACAAACAACACTAAACCCCTAACAAGAAACTAACCTAACCCCGTAACAACAAACAACCCTAACATCCTAACAACAAGGAACCTTAACCCCCTAACAGCAAACAACCCTAAATCCGTACCAACAAACAATCCTAACCCCCTAACAACGAACAACGCTCACCCCCTAACCACAAACAGCACTAAAACCCTAACCACAAACAACACTAACCCCGTAAGAACAAACAACACTAACCCCGTAACAACAAACAACACTAACACCCTAACAACAAAAACTACTAAACCCCAACAAGAAACAACCCTAAACCCCTAACAACAAACACTAACCCCCTAACAACAAACAACACTAAACACCTAACAAGAAACTAACCTAACCCCGTAACAACAAACAACCCTAACCTCCTAACAACAAACAACCTTAAACCCCTAACAACAAACAACCCTAAACCCCTAACAACAAACAACACTAACACCCTAACAACAAAAACCACTAAACTCCAACAGGAAACAACACTGAACCCCTAACAACAAACACTAACCCCCTAACAACAAACAACTCTAAACCCCTAACAAGAAACTAACCTAACCCTGTAACAAAAAACAACCCTAACCTCCTAACAACAAACAACCTTAACCCCCTAACAACAAACAACCCTAAACCCCTAACAACAAACATTAACACCCTAACAACAAAAACCAGTAAACCCCAACAAGAAACAACACTAAACCCCTAACAACAAACACTAACCCCTAACAACAAACAACACTAAACCCCTAACAAGAAA
The DNA here is from genome assembly GCF_030014295.1 of Loxodonta africana. Classification (NCBI taxonomy): domain Eukaryota; kingdom Metazoa; phylum Chordata; class Mammalia; order Proboscidea; family Elephantidae; genus Loxodonta; species Loxodonta africana. The sequence goes on along the minus strand of NW_026974830.1, from coordinate 983,837 downwards.
CTAACCTAACCCTGTAACAACAAACAAACCTAACCTCCTAACAACAAACAACCTTAACCCCCTAACAACAAACAACCCTAAACCCCTAACAACAAACAATCCTAACCCCCTAACAACCAACAACGCACACCCCCTAACCACAAACAACACTAACACCCTAACCACACACAACACTAACCCCGTAAGAACAAACAACACTAAGCCCCTAACCACAAACAACACTAACACCCTAACAACAAAAACTACTAAACCCCAACAAGAAACAACCCTAAACCCCTAACAACAAACACTAACCCCCTAACAACAAACAACACTAAACCCCTAAAAAGAAACTAACCTAACCCCGTAACAACAAACAACCCTAACCTCCTAACAACAAACTTAAACCCCTATCAACAAACAACCCTAAACCCCTAAATACAAACAACACTAACACCCTAACAACAAAAACCACTAAACACCAACAAGAAACAGCACTAAACCCCTAACAACAAACACTAACCCCCTAACAACAAACAACACTAAACCCCTAACAAGAAACTAACCTTATCCCGTAACAACAAAAACCCTAACCTCCTAACAACAAACAACCTTAAAACCCTAACAACAAACAACCCTAAACCCCTAACAACAAACAGCACTAACACCCTAACAACAAAAAACACTAAACCTCAACAAGAAACCACACTAAACCCCTAACAAGAAACACTAACCCCCTAAGAACAAACAACACTAAACCCCTAACAAGAAACTAACCTAACCCTGTAACAACAAACAACCCTAACCTCCTAACAACAAACAACCTTAACCACCTAACAACAAACAACACTAACACCCTAACAACAAAAACCACTAAACCCCAACAAGAAACAACACTAAACCCCTAACAACAAACACTAACCCCCTAACAACAAACAACACTAAACCCCTAACAAGAAACTAACCTAACCCTGTAACAACAAACAACCCTAACCTCCTAAAAGCAAACAACCTTAACCCCCTAACAGCAAACAACCCTAAATCCCTAACAACAAACAATCCTAACCCCCTAACAACCAACAACGCTCACCCCCTAACTACAAATAGCACTAGCACCCTAACCACAAACAACAGTAACCCCGTAAGAACAAACAACACTAACCCCTAACAACAAACAACACTAACACCCTAACAACAAAAACTACTAAACCCCAACAAGAAACAACCCTAAACCCCTAACAACAAACACTAACCCCCTAACAACAAACAACACTAAACCCCTAAAAAGAAACTAACCTAACCCCGTAACAACAAACAACCCTAACCTCCTAACAACAAACAACCCTAACCTCCTAACAACAAACAACCCTAACCTCCTAACAACAAACAATCTTAAACCCCTAACAACAAACAACTCTAAACCCGTAACAACAAACATTAACACCCTAACAACAAAAACCAGCAAACCCCAACAGGAAACAACACTAAACCCCTAACAACAAACACTAACAGCTAACAACAAACAACACTAAACCCCTAACAAGAAACTAACCTAACCCTGTAACAACAAACAAACCAAACATCCTAACAACAAACAACCTTAACCCCCTAACAACAAACAACCCTAAACCCCTAACAACAAACAATCCTAACCCCCTAACAACCAACAACGCACACCCCCTAACCACAAAAAACACTAACACCCTAACCACACACAACATTAACCCCGTAAGAACAAACAACACTAAGCCCCTAACCACAAACAACACTAACACCCTAACAACAAAAACTACTAAACCCCAACAAGAAACAACCCTAAACCCCTAACAACAAACACTAACCCCCTAACAACAAACAACACTAAACCCCTAAAAAGAAACTAACCTAACCCCGTAACAACAAACAACCCTAACCTCCTAACAACAAACAAACTTAAACCCCTATCAACAAACAACCCTAAACCCCTAACAACAAACAACACTAACACCCTAACAACAAAAACCACGAAAACCCAACAAGAAACAACACTAAACCCCTAACAACAAACACTAAACCCCTAACAACAAACAACACTAAACCCCTAACAAGAAACTAACCTAACCCTGTAACAACAAACAACCCTAACGTCCTAACAACAAACAACCTTGACTCCCTAACAACAAACAACCTTAAACCCCTAACAACAAACAATCCTAACCCCCTAACAACCAACAACGCTCACCCCCTAACCACAAACAACACTAACCCCGTAAGAACAAACAACACTAACCCCCTAACAACAAACAACACTAACACCCTAACAACAAAAACTACTAAACCCCAACAAGAAACAACCCTAAACCCCTAACAACAAACACTAACCCCCTAACAACAAACAACACTAAACACCTAACAAGAAACTAACCTAACCCCGTAACAACAAACAACCCTGACCTCCTAACAACAAACAACCTTAAACCCCTAACAACAAACAACCCTAAACCCCTAACAACAAACAACACTAACACCCTAACAACAAAAACCACTAAACCCCAACAAGAAACAGCACTAAACCCCTAACAACAAACACTAACCCCCTAACAACAAACAACACTAAACCCCTAACAAGAAACTAACCTAACCCCGTAACAACAAACAACCCTAACCTCCTAACAACAAACAACCTTAAACCCCTAACAACAAACAACCCTAAACCCCTAACAACAAAAATTAACACCCTAACAACAAAAACCAGTAAACCCCAACAAGAAACAACCCTAAACCCCTAACAACAAACACTAACCCCCTAACAACAAACAACACTAAACCCCTAACAACAAACAATCCTAACCGCCTAACAACCAACAACGCTCACCCGCTAACCACAAACAACACTAACACCATAACCACAAACAACACTAACCCCGTAAGAACAAACAACACTAACCCCCTAACAACAAACAACACTAACACCCTAACAACAAAAACTACTAAACCCCAACAAGAAACAACCCTAAACCCCTAACAACAAACACTAACCCTCTAACAACAAACAACACTAAACCCCTAACAAGAAACTAACCTAACCCCGTAACAACAAACAACGCACACCCCCTAACCACAAACAACACTAACACCCTAACCACAAACAACACTAACCCCGTAAGAACAAACAACACTAACCCCCTAAGAACAAACAACACTAACACCCTAACAACAAAAAACACTAAAGCCCAACAAGGAGCAACCCTAAACCCCTAAATACAAAGAACACTAACCCCCTAACCACAAACAACACTAACACCCTAACAACAAAAACCACTAAACCTCAACAAGAAACAACCCGAAACAACTAAATGGAAACAATACTAACCACCTAACAACAATCCTAATCCCCTAACAACAAACAACCCTAACCCCCAACAACAAACTACTCTAACCCACTAACAACAAACAAGCCTAATCCCCTAACAACAAACAACCCTAACCCCCAACAACAAACTACTCTAACCCCCTAACAACAAAAAACACTAACCCCCTAACAACAAACACCACTAACCCCCTAACAACAATCCTAACAACCTAACAACAAACAACACTAACCCCCTAAAAATAAACTACTCTAAACCCCTAACAACAAACAACCCTAACCCCCTAACAACAAACAACCCTAAACCCCTAACAACAAACAACCCTAACCTTCTAACAACAAACAACCCTAACCCCCTAACAAACAACAACACTAACCCCCTAACCACAAACAACACTAACACCCTAACAACAAAAACCACTAAACCCCAACAAGAAACAACACTAAACCCCTCACAACAAACACTAACCCCCTAACAACAAACAACACTAAACCCCTAACAAGAAACTAACCTAACCCTGTAACAACAAACAACCCTAACCTCCTAACAACAAACAACCTTAAACCCCTAACAACAAACAACCCTAAACCCCTAACAACAAAGAACACTAACACGCTAACAACAAAAAGCACTAAACCTCAACAAGAAACAACACTAAACCCCTAACAACAAACACTAACCCCCTAACAACAAACAACACTAAACTCCTAACAAGAAACTAACCTAACCCTGTAAGAACAAACAACCCTAACCTCCTAACAACAATCAACCTTAACCCCTAACAACAAACAACCTTAAACCCCTAACAACAAAGAATCCTAACCCCCTAACAACCAACAACGCTCACCCCCTAACCACAAACAGCACTAACACCCTAACCACAAACAACACTAAGCCCGTAAGAACAAACAACACTAACACCCTAACAACAAACAACACTAACACCCTAACAAGAAAAACTACTAAACCCCAACAAGAAACAACCCTAAACCCCTAACAACAAACACTAACCCCCTAACAACCAACAACACTAAACCCCTAACAAGAAACTAACCTAACCCCGTAACAACAAACAACCCTAACCTCCTAACAACAAACAACCTTAAACCCCTAACAACAAACAACCCTAAACCCCTAACAACAATCAACACTAACACCCTAACAACAAAAACCACTAAACCCCAACAAGAAACAACACTAAACCCCTAACAACAAACACTAACTCCCTAACAACAAACAACACTAAACCCCTAACAAGAAACTAATGTAACCCCGTAACAACAAACAACCCTAACCTCCTAACAACACACAACCTTAAACCCCTAACAACAAACAATCCTAACCCCCAACAACCAACAAAGCTCACCCCCTAACCACAAACAACACTAACACCCTAACCACAAACAACACTAACCCCGTAAGAACAAACAACACTAACCCCCTAACAACAAACAACACTAACACCCTAACAACAAAAACTACTAAACCCCAACAAGAAACAACCCTAAACCCCTAACAACAAACACTAACCCCCGAACAACAAACACTAAACCCCTAACAAGAAACTAACCTAACCCCGTAACAACAAACAACCCTAACCTCCTAACAACAAACAATCTTAAACCCCTAACAACAAACAACCCTAAACCCCTAACAACAAACATTAACACCCTAACAACAAAAACCAGTAAACCCCAACAAGAAACAACACTAAACCCCTAACAACAAACACTAACCCCTAACAACAAACAACACTAAACCCCTAACAAGAAACTAACCTAACCCTGTAACAAGAAACTAACCTAACCCTGTAACAACAAACAAACCTAACCTCCTAACAACAAACAACCTTAACCCCCTAACAGCAAACAACCTTAAACCCCTAACAACAAACAATCCTAACCCCCTAACAACCAACAACGCTCACCCCCTAACCACAAACAGCACTAACACCCTAACCACAATCAACACTAACCCCGTAAGAGCAAACAACACTAAACCCCTAACAACAAACAACACTAACACCCTAACAACAAAAACTACTAAACCCCAACAAGAAACAACCCTAAACCCCTAACAACAAACACTAACCCCCTAACAACAAACAACACTATACCCCTAACAAGAAACTAACCTAACCCCGTAACAACAAACAACCCTAACCTCCTAATAACAAACAACCTTAACCCCCTAACAACAAACAACCCTAAACCCCTAACAACAAACAATCCTAACCCCCTAACAACCAACAACGCTCACTCCCTAAGCACAAACAACACTAACACCCTAACAACAAAAACCACTAAAACCCAACAAGAAACAACCTTAAACCCCTAAATACAAGCAACACTAATCCCCTAACCACAAACAACACTAACACCCTAACAACATAAACCACTAAACCTCAACAAGAAACAACCCGAAACCCCTAAATAGAAACAACACTAACCACCTAACAACAACCCTAACCCCCTAACAACAAACAGCCCTAACCCCCAACAACAAACTACACTAACCCATTAACAACAAACAACCCTAAGCCCCTAACAAGAAAGAACCCTAACTCTCTAACAAGAAACAACACTAACTCCCTAACAACAAAAAACACTAACCCCCTAACAACAATCCTAACAACCTAACAACAAACAACACTAACCCCCTAAAAATAAACTACTCTAAACACCTAACAACAAACAACCCTAACCCCCTAAAAACAAACAATCCTAAAGCCCTAACAACAAACAGCCCTAACCTTGTAATAACAAACAACCCTAACACCCTAACAAACAACAAAACTAACCTCCTAACCACAAACAACACTAACACCCTAACAACAAAAACTACTAAACCCCAACAAGAAACAACCCTAAAACCCTAACAACAAACACTAACCCCTTAACAACAAACAACACTAAACCCCTAACAAGAAACTAACCTAACCCCGTAACAACAAACAACCCTAACATCCTAACAACAAGGAACCTTAACCCCCTAACAGCAAACAACCCTAAATCCGTACCAACAAACAATCCTAACCCCCTAACAACGAACAACGCTCACCCCCTAACCACAAACAGCACTAAAACCCTAACCACAAACAACACTAACCCCGTAAGAACAAACAACACTAACCCCGTAACAACAAACAACACTAACACCCTAACAACAAAAACTACTAAACCCCAACAAGAAACAACCCTAAACCCCTAACAACAAACACTAACCCCCTAACAACAAACAACACTAAACACCTAACAAGAAACTAACCTAACCCCGTAACAACAAACAACCCTAACCTCCTAACAACAAACAACCTTAAACCCCTAACAACAAACAACCCTAAACCCCTAACAACAAACAACACTAACACCCTAACAACAAAAACCACTAAACTCCAACAGGAAACAACACTGAACCCCTAACAACAAACACTAACCCCCTAACAACAAACAACTCTAAACCCCTAACAAGAAACTAACCTAACCCTGTAACAAAAAACAACCCTAACCTCCTAACAACAAACAACCTTAACCCCCTAACAACAAACAACCCTAAACCCCTAACAACAAACATTAACACCCTAACAACAAAAACCAGTAAACCCCAACAAGAAACAACACTAAACCCCTAACAACAAACACTAACCCCTAACAACAAACAACACTAAACCCCTAACAAGAAACTAACCTAACCCTGTAACAACAAACAAACCTAACCTCCTAACAACAAACAACCTTAACCCCCTAACAACAAACAACCCTAAACCCCTAACAACAAACAATCCTAACCCCCTAACAACCAACAACGCACACCCCCTAACCACAAACAACACTAACACCCTAACCACACACAACACTAACCCCGTAAGAACAAACAACACTAAGCCCCTAACCACAAACAACACTAACACCCTAACAACAAAAACTACTAAACCCCAACAAGAAAAAACCCTAAACCCCTAACAACAAACACTAACCCCCTAACAACAAACAACACTAAACCCCTAAAAAGAAACTAACCTAACCCCGTAACAACAAACAACCCTAACCTCCTAACAACAAACTTAAACCCCTATCAACAAACAACCCTAAACCCCTAAATACAAACAACACTAACACCCTAACAACAAAAACCACTAAAACCCAACAAGAAACAACACTAAACCCCTAACAACAAACACTAAACCCCTAACAACAAACAACACTAAACCCCTAACAAGAAACTAACCTAACCCTGTAACAACAAACAACCCTAACGTCCTAACAACAAACAACCTTGACCCCCTAACAACAAACAACCTTAAACCCCTAACAACAAACAATCCTAACCCCCTAACAACCAACAACGCTCACCCCCTAACCACAAACAACACTAACCCCGTAAGAACAAACAACACTAAACCCCTAACAACAAACAACACTAACACCCTAACAACAAAAACTACTAAACCCCAACAAGAAACAACCCTAAACCCCTAACAACAAACACTAACCCCCTAACAACAAACAACACTAAACACCTAACAAGAAACTAACCTAACCCCGTAACAACAAACAACCCTGACCTCCTAACAACAAACAACCTTAAACCCCTAACAACAAACAACCCTAAACCCCTAACAACAAACAACACTAACACCCTAACAACAAAAACCACTAAACACCAACAAGAAACAGCACTAAACCCCTAACAACAAACACTAACCCCCTAACAACAAACAACACTAAACCCCTAACAAGAAACTAACCTTATCCCGTAACAACAAAAACCCTAACCTCCTAACAACAAACAACCTTAAAACCCTAACAACAAACAACCCTAAACCCCTAACAACAAACAGCACTAACACCCTAACAACAAAAAACACTAAACCTCAACAAGAAACCACACTAAACCCCTAACAAGAAACACTAACCCCCTAAGAACAAACAACACTAAACCCCTAACAAGAAACTAACCTAACCCTGTAACAACAAACAACCCTAACCTCCTAACAACAAACAACCTTAACCACCTAACAACAAACAACACTAACACCCTAACAACAAAAACCACTAAACCCCAACAAGAAACAACACTAAACCCCTAACAACAAACACTAACCCCCTAACAACAAACAACACTAAACCCCTAACAAGAAACTAACCTAACCCTGTAACAACAAACAACCCTAACCTCCTAAAAGCAAACAACCTTAACCCCCTAACAGCAAACAACCCTAAATCCCTAACAACAAACAATCCTAACCCCCTAACAACCAACAACGCTCACCCCCTAACTACAAATAGCACTAGCACCCTAACCACAAACAACAGTAACCCCGTAAGAACAAACAACACTAACCCCTAACAACAAACAACACTAACACCCTAACAACAAAAATTACTAAACCCCAACAAGAAACAACCCTAAACTCCTAACAACAAACACTAACCCCCTAACAACAAACAACACTAAACACCTAACAAGAAACTAACCTAACCCCGTAAAAACAAACAACCCTAACCTCCTAACAACAAACAACCTTAAACCCCTAACAACAAACAACCCTAAACCCCTAACAACAAACAACACTAACACCCTAACAACAAAAACCACTAAACTCCAACAGGAAACAACACTGAACCCCTAAAAACAAACACTAACCCCCTAACAACAAACAACACTAAACCCCTAACAAGAAACTTACCTAACCCTGTAAGAACAAACAACCCTAACCTCCTAACAACAAACAACCCTAACCCCCTAACAAACAACAACACTAACCCCCAACCACAAACAACACTAACACCCTAACAACAAAAACTACTAAACCCCAACAAGAAACAACCCTAAACCCCTAACAACAAACACTAACCCCCTATCAACAAACAACACTAAACCCCTAACGAGAAACTAACCTAACCCCGTAACAACAAACAACCCTAACCTCCTAACAACAAACAACCTTAAGCCCCTAACAACAAACAACCCTAAACCCCTAACAACAAACAACACTAACACCCTAACAACAAAAAACACTAAACCCCAACAAGAAACAACACTAAACCCCTAACAACAAACACTAACCGCCTAACAACAAACAACACTAAACCCCTAACAAGAAACTAACCTAACCCTGTAACAACAAACAACCCTAACCTCCTAACAACAAACAACCTTAACCCCCTAACAGCAAACAACCTTAAACCCCTAACAACAAACAATCCTAACCCCCTAACAACTAACAACGCTCACCCCCTAACCACAAACAGCACTAACACCCTAACCACAATCAACACTAACCCCGTAAGAGCAAACAACACTAAACCCCTAACAACAAACAACACTAACACCCTAACAACACAAACTACTAAACCCCAACAAGAAACAACCCTAAAGCCCTAACAACAAACACTAACCCCCTAACAACAAAGAACACTAAACCCCTAACAAGAAACTAACCTAACCCCGTAACAACAAACAACCCTAACGTAATAACAACAAACAAACTTAAACCCCTAACAACAAACAACCCTAAACCCCTAACAACAAACAACACTAACACCCTAACAACAAAAAACACTAAACCCCAACAGGAAACAACACTAAACCCCTAACAACAAACACTAACCCCCTAACAACAAACAACACTAAACCCCTAACAAGACACTAACCTAACCCTGTAACAACAAACAACCCTAACCTCCTAACAACAAACAACCTTAACCCCCTAACAACAAACAACAGTAACACCCTATCAACAAAAACCACTAAACCCCAACAAGAAACAAAACTAAACCCCTAACAACAAACACTAACCCCCTAACAACAAACAACACTAAACCCCTAACAAGAAACTAATCTAACCCTGTAACAACAAACAGCCCTAACCTCCTAATAACAAACAACCTTAACCCCCTAACAACAAACAACCCTAAACCCCTAACAACAAACAATCCTAACCCCCTAACAACCAACAACGCTCACTCCCTAAGCACAAACAACACTAACACCCTAACAACAAAAACCACTAAAACCCAACAAGAAACAACCTTAAACCCCTAAATACAAGCAACACTAATCCCCTAACCACAAACAACACTAACACCCTAACAACATAAACCACTAAACCTCAACAAGAAACAACCCGAAACCCCTAAATAGAAACAACACTAACCACCTAACAACAACCCTAACCCCCTAACAACAAACAGCCCTAACCCCCAACAACAAACTACTCTAACCCATTAACAACAAACAACCCTAAGCCCCTAACAACAAAGAACCCTAACTCTCTGACAAGAAACAACACTAACCCCCTAACAACAAAAAACACTAACCCCCTAACAACAATCCTAACAACCTAACAACAAACAACACTAACCCCCTAAAAATAAACTACTCTAAACACCTAACAACAAACAACCCTAACCCCCTAAAAACAAACAACCCTAAAGCCCTAACAACAAACAACCCTAACCTTGTAATAACAAACAACCCTAACACCCTAACAAACAACAAAACTAACCTCCTAACCACAAACAACACTAACACCCTAACAACAAAAACTACTAAACCCCAACAAGAAACAACCCTAAACCCCTAACAACAAACACTAACCCCCTAACAACAAACAACACTAAACCCCTAACAAGAAACTAACCTAACCGCGTAACAACAAACAACCCTAACATCCTAACAACAAGGAACCTTAACCCCCTAACAGCAAACAACCCTAAATCCCTACCAACAAACAATCCTAACCCCCTAACAACGAACAACGCTCACCCCCTAACCACAAACAGCACTAAAACCCTAACCACAAACAACACTAACCCCGTAACAACAAACAACACTAACACCGTAACAACAAACAACACTAACACCCTAACAACAAAAACTACTAAACCCCAACAAGAAACAACCCTAAACCCCTAACAACAAACACTAAACCCCTAACAACAAACAACCCTAAACCCCTAACAACAAACACTAACCCCCTAACAACAAACAACACTAAACACCTAACAAGAAACTAACCTAACCCCGTAACAACAAACAACCCTAACCTCCTAACAACAAACAACCTTAAACCCCTAACAACAAACAACCCTAAACCCCTAACAACAAACAACACTAACACCCTAACAACAAAAACCACTAAACTCCAACAGGAAACAACACTGAACCCCTAACAACAAACACTAACCCCCTAACAACAAACAACTCTAAACCCCTAACAAGAAACTAACCTAACCCTGTAAGAACAAACAACCCTAACCTCCTAACAACAAACAACCCTAACCCCCTAACAAACAACAACACTAACCCCCTAACCACAAACAACACTAACACGCTAACAACAAAAACTACTAAACCCCAACAAGAAACAACCCTAAACCCCTAACAACAAACACTAACCCCCTAACAACAAACAACACTAAATCCCTAACAAGAAACTAACCTAACCCCGTAACAACAAACAACCCTAACCTCCTAACAACAAACAACCTTAAACCCCTAACAACAAACAAACCTAAATCCCTAACAACAAACAACACTAACACGCTAACAACAAAATCCACTAAACCCCAACAAGAAACAACACTAAACCCCTAAGAAAAAACACTAACCCCCTAACAACAAACAACACTAAACCCCTAACAAAAAACTAACCTAACCCTGTAACAACAAACAACCCTAATCTCCTAACAACAAACAACCTTAAACCCCTAACAACAAACAACCCTAAGCCCCTAACAACAAAGAACACTAACACCCTAACAACAAAAAACATTACCCCCAACAAGAAACAACACTAAACCCCTAACAACAAACACTAAACCCCTAACAACAAACAACCCTAAACCCCTAACAACAAACAATCCTAACCCCCTAACAACCAACAACGCTCACCCCCTAACCACAAACAACACTAACACCCTAACCACAAACAACACTAACCCCGTAAGAACAAAGAACACTAATCCCCCTAACCACAAACAACACTAACACCCTAACAATAAAAACTACTAAACCCCAACAAGAAACAACACTAAACCCATAACAAGAAACACTAACTTCCTAACAACAAACAACACTAAACCCCTAACAAGAAACTAACCTAACCCCGTAACAACAAACAACCCTAACCTGCTAACAGCAAACAACCTTAAACCCCTAACAACAAACAACCCTAAACCCTTAACAACAAACAACACTAACCCCCTAACAACCAACAACGCTCACCCCCTAACCACAAACAACACTAACACCCTAACCACAAACAACACTAACCCGGTAAGAACAAACAACACTAACCCCCTAACAACAAAAACCACTAAGGTCCCAACAAGAAACAACCCTAAACCCCTAAATACAAACAACACTAACCCCCTAACCACAAACAACACTAACACCCTAACAACAAAAACCACTAAACCTCAACAAGAAACAACCCGAAACCCCTGAATAGAAACAACACTAACCTACTAACAACAACCCGAACCCCCTAAAAAGAAACAACCCTAACCCCCAACAACAAACTACTCTAACCCACTAACAAACAACCCTAAGCCCCTAACAACAAAGAACCCTAACTCTCTAACAAGAAACAACACTAACCCCTCAACAACAAAAACCACTAACACCCTAACAAGAAACACCACTAACCCCCTAACAACAATCCTAAGAACCTAACAACAAACAACACTAACCCCCTAAAAATAAACTACTCTAAACCCCTAACAACAAACAACCCTAACCCCCTAACAAACAACAACACTAACCCCCTAACCACAAACAACACTAACACCCTAACAACAAAAACTACTAAACCCCAACAAGAAACAACCCTAAACCCCTAACAACAAACACTAACCCCCTAACAACAAACAACACTAAACCCCTAACAAGAAACTAACCTAACCCCGTAACAACAAACAACCCTAACCTCCTAACAGCAAACAACCTTAAACCCCTAACAACAAACAACCCTAAAAACCTAACAACAAACAACACTAACACCCTAACAACAAAAAACACTAAACCCCAACAAGAAACAACACTAAACCCCTAACAACAAATACTAACCCCCTAACAACAAACAACACTAAACCCCTAACAAGAAACTAACCTAACCCTGTAACAACAAACAGCCCTAACCTCCTAACAACAAACCACCTTAACCAACTAACAACAAACAATCCTAACCCCCTAACAACCAACAACGCTCATCCTCTAACCACAAACAACACTAACACCCTAACCACAAACAACACAAACCCCATAAGAACAAACAACACTAACCCCCTAACAACAAACAACACTAACACCCTAAGAACAAAAAATACTAAACCCCAACAAGAAACAACCCTAAACCCCTAACAACAAACACTAACCCCCTAACAACAAACAACACTAAACCCCTAACAAGAAACTAACCTAACTCCGTAACAACAAACAACCCTAACCTCCTAACAACAAACAACCCTAAACCCCTAACAACAAACAACCCTAACCTTCTAACAACAAACAACCCTAACCCCCTAACAAACAACAGCACTAACCCCGTAACCACAAACAACACTAACACCCTAACAACAAAAACTACTAAACCCCAACAAGAAACAACCCTAAACCCCTAACAACAAACACTAACCCCCTAACAACAAACAACACTAAACCCCTAACAAGAAACTAACCTAAACCCGTAACAACAAACAACCCTAACCTCCTAACAACAAACAACCTTAAACCCCTAACAACAAACAACCCTAAACCCCTAACAACAAACAACACTAACACCCTAACAACAACAACCACTAAACCCCAACAAGAAACAACACTAAACCCCTAACAACAAACACTAACCCCCTAACAACAAAAACACTAAACCCCTAACAATAAACTAACCTAACCCTGTAACAACAAACAACCCTAACCTCCTAACAACAAGCAACCCTAACCCCCTAACAAACAACAACACTAAGCCCCTAACCACAAACAACACTAACACCCTAACAACTAAAACTACTAAACCCCAACAAGAAACAACGCTAAACCCCTAAAAACAAACACTAACCCCCTAACAACAAACAACACTAAACCCCTAACAAGAAACTCACCTAACCCTGTAACAACAAACAGCCCTAACCTCCTAACAACAAACCACCTTAACCCCGTAACAACAAACAACCCTAAACCCCTAACAACAAACAATCCTAACCCCCTAACAACCAACAACTCTCACCCCCTAACCACAAACAACACTAACACCCTAACCACAAACAACACTAACCCCGTAAGAACAAACAACACTAACCCCCTAACCACAAACAACACTAACACCCTAACAACAAAAACTACTAAACCCCAAAAAGAAACAACCCTAAACCCCTAACAACAAACACTAACCCCCTAACAACAAACAACACTAAACCCCTAACAAGAAACTAACCTAACCCTGTAACAACAAACAACCCTAACCTCCTAACAACAAACAACCTTAAACCCCTAACAACAAACAACCCTAACCCCCTAACAACAAACAACCCTAACCCTCAACAACAAACTACTCTAACCCACTAACAACAAACAACCCTAAGCCCCTAACAACAAAGAACCCTAACTCTCTAACAAGAAACAACACTAACCGCCTAACAACAAAAAACACTAACCCCCTAACAACAAACACCACTAACCCCCTAACAACAATCCTAAAAACCTAACAGCAAACAACACTAACACCCTAACAAGAAAGAACCCAAATCCTCTAACAACAAACAACTCTAACCCCCTAAGAACAAACAACTCTGAACCCCTGACAACAAACACCACTAAACCACTAACAACAAACAACTCTAACCCCTAAAAACCAAAAACACTAACACACTAACAACAAACAACACTAACCCACTAACAACAAACAACCCTAACACCCTAACAACAAACAACACTAAACCCCTAACATCAAACAACACTAACCCCCTAACCACAAACAACACTAACAGCCTAACAACATAAACCACTAAACCTCAACAAGAAACAACCCCAAACCCCTAAATAGAAACAACACTCACCACCTAACAACAACCCTAACCCGCTAACAACAAACAACCCTAACCTCCAACAACAAACTACTCTAATCCCCTAACAATAAAAAACCCTAACCCCTAACATGAAACAACACTAACCCCTTAACAACAAACAACCCTAACCCCAAAACAACAAACAACCTTAACCCCCTAACAACAAACAATCCTATCCCCCTAACAACCAACAACACCAACCCCCTAACCACAAAAAACACTAACAACCTAACAACAAATATCACTAAACCCCAACAAGAAATAACCCTAAAACCGTAACAACAAACAACACTAACACCCTAACAACACACAACCCTAACCAAACAACAAACAACCCTAACCCACTAACAACAAACAACCCTAACCCCCTAACAACAAACATTCCTATCCCTCTAACAACCAAAAACACTAACCCCCTAACCACAAACAACACTAACACCCTAACAACAAAAACCACTAAACCCCAACAAGAAACAACCCTAAACCCCTAACAACAAACCACACTAACCCCCTAACAACACACAACGCTATCCAAACAACAAACTAACCTAACCCACCAAATACAAACAACACTAACCCCCTAACAAGGACCTACCCTAACCCCGTAACAAGAAACAAACCTAACCCCTAAAAACAAACAACACTAACCCCCTAAAAACAAACAACCCTAAACCCCTAACAACAAACAACACTAACCTTCTAACAACAAACAACCCTAACCCCCTAACAACCAACAACACTAACCCCCTAACCACAAACAACACTAACACCCTAACAACAAAAACATCTAAACCCCGACAAGAAACAACTCTAAACCCCTAACAACAAACAACAATAACCCCCTAACAACAAACAAAACGAAACCCCTAACAAGAAACTAACCTAACCCCGTAACAACAAACAACACTAACCCCGTAACAACAAACAACCCTAACCCCCAAAAAACAAACAACCCTAAACCCCTAACAACAAACAATCCTAACCCTCTAAGAACCAACAACACTAACACCCTAACCACAAACAACACTAACACCCGAAAAACAAAAACCACTAAACCCCAACAAGAAACAACCCTAAACCCCTAACAACAAACAACACTAACCCCCGAACAACACACACCCCTAACCAAACAACAAACAACCCTAACCCACCAACAACAAACAACACTAACCCCCTAACAAGAACCTACCCTAACCCCGTAACAACAAACAACCCTAACCCCTAACAACAAACAACCGTAACCCCCTAACAACAAACAACCCTAAACCCCTAAAATCAAAGAACACTAACACCCTAACAACAAACACCCCTAACCCCTAACAACAAACAACACTAACCCCCAAACAACAAACAACCCTAACCCCTAAAAACCATAAACACTAACCCACTAACAACAAACAACCCTAACCCACTATCAACAAACAACCCTAACACCCTAACAACAAACAACCCTAACCCCTAACATCAAACAGCACTAACCCCGTAACAGCAAACAACCCTAACCCCCATGCAACAAACAACCCTAACACCCTAACAACAAACAATCCTATCCCCCAACAACCAACAACACTAACCCCCTAACCACAAACAACACTAACACCCTAACAACAAAAACCACTAAACCCCTACAAGAAATAACCCTAAACCCCTAACAACAAACAACACTAACCCCCTAACAACACACAACCCTAACCAAACAACAAACAACCCTAATCCACTAACAACAAACAACCCTAACACCCTAACAACAAACAACACTAAACCCCTAACAACAAACAACACTAAACCCCTAACATCAAACAACACTAACCCCGTAACAAAAAACACCCGTAACCTCCAAACAACAAACACCCCTAACCCCCTAACAACATAGAACCCTAACTCTGTAACAAGAAACAGCACTTACCCCAACAACAAAAAACACTAACCCCCTAACAACAAACACCACTAACCCCCTAACAACAATCCTAAAAACCTAACAACAAACAACACTAACCCCCTAAAAATAAACTACACTAAACCCCTAACAACGAACAAACCTAACCCCCTAACAACAAACAACCCTAAACCCCTAAGAACAAACAACCCTAACCTTCCAACAACAAACAACCCTAACCCCCAATCAACCAACAACACTAACACCCTAACCACAAACAACACTAACACCCTAACAACAAAAACTACTAAACCCCAACAAGAAACAACCCTAAACCCCTAACAACAAACACTAACCCCCTAACAATAAACAACACTAAACCCCTAGCAAGAAACTAACCTAACCCCGTAACAACAAACAACCCTAAACTCCTAACAACAAACAACCTTAAACCCCTAACAACAAACAACCCTAAACCCCTAACAACAAACAACACTAACACCCTAACAACAAAAAACACTAAACCCCAACAAGAAACAACACTAAACCCCTAACACCAAACACTAACCCCCTAACAACAAACAACCCTAACCTTCTAACAACAAACAACCCTGACCCCCTAACAACCAACAACACTAACCCCCTAACCACAAACAACACTAACACCCTAGCAAGAAAAACCACTAAACCCCAACAGGAAACAACACTAAACGCCTAAGAAAAAACAACAATAATCCCCTAACAACAAACAACACGAAACCAATAACAAGAAACTACACTAAACCCGCAACAACAAACATCACTAACCCCGTAACAACAAACATCCCTAACCCCCAAACAACAAACAACCCTAACCGCCTAACAACAAAGAATCCTTACCCCCTAACAACCAACAACACTAACACCCTAACCAAAAACAACACTAACACCCGAAAAACAAAAACCACTAAACCCCAACAAGAAACAACCCTAAACCCCTAACAAACAACACTAACCCCCTAACAACACACAACCCTAACCAAACAACAAACAACCCTAACCCAGTAACAACAAACAACACTAACCCCCTAAAAAGAACCTACCCTAACCCCGTAACAACAAACAACCCTAACCCCTGACAACAAACAACCCTAACCCCCTAACAACAAACAACCCTAAACCGCTAACATCAAAGAACACTAACACCCTACCAAAAAATAACCATAACCCCCAACAACAAACAACACTAACCCCCAAAAAACAAACACCCTAACCCCTAAAAACCAAAAACACTAACCCACTAACAGCAAACAACCCTATCCAACTAACAACAAACAACCCTAAAACCCTAACAACAAACAACACTAACCCTCTAACAACAAACAACCCTAACCCCTAACATCAAACAACACTAACCCCGTAACAACAAACAACCCTAACCCCCTAACAACAAACATTCCTATCCCCCTAACAACCAACAACACTAACCCCTTAACCACAAACACCACTAACACCCTAACAACAAAAACCACTCAACTCCAACAAGAAACAACCCTAAAGCCCTAACAACAAACAATACTAACCCCCTAACAACACACATCCCTAACCAAACAACAAACAACCCTATCCCACTAACAACAAACAACCCTAACACCCTAACAACAAACACTAACCCCCTAACAACAAACAACCCTAATCCCCTAACATCAAACAACACTAACCCCGTAAAAACAAACAACCCTAACCCCCAAACAACAAAGAGCCCTAACCCCCTAACAACAAACAATCCTATCCCCCTAACAACCAACAACACTAACCCCCTAACCACAAACAACACTAACACCCTAACAACAAGAACCACTAAACCCGAACAAGAAGCAACCCTAAACCCCTAACAACAAACAACCCTAACCCCCTAACAACAAACAATCCTATCCCCCTAACAACCAACAACACCAACCCCCTAACCACAAAAAACACTAACACCCTAACAACAAATATCACTAAACCCCAACAAGAAATAACCCTAAAACCGTAACAACAAACAACACTAACACCCTAACAACACACAACCCTAACCAAACAACAAACAACCCTAACCCACTAACAAAAAACAACCCTAACCCCCTAACAACAAACATTCCTATCCCTCTAACAACCAAAAACACTAACCCCCTAACCACAAACAACACTAACACCCTAACAACAAAAACCACTAAACCCCAACAAGAAACAACCCTAAACCCCTAACAACAAACCACACTAACCCCCTAACAACACACAACGCTAACCAAACAACAAACTACCCTAACCCACCAACAACAAACAACACTAACCCCCTAACAAGGACCTACCCTAACCCCGTAATAACAAACAAACCTAACCCCTAAAAACAAACAACACTAACCCCCTAAAAACAAACAACCCTAAACCCCTAACAACAAACAACACTAACCTTCTAACAACAAACAACCCTAACCCCCTAACAACCAACAACACTAACCCCCTAACCACAAACAACCCTAACACCCTAACAACAAAAACATCTAAACCCCGACAAGAAAAAACTCTAAACCCCTAACAACAAACAACAATAACCCCCTAACAACAAACAAAACGAAACCCCTAACAAGAAACTAACCTAACCCCGTAACAACAAACAACACTAACCCCGTAACAACAAACAACCCTAACCCCCAAAAAACAAACAACCCTAAACCCCTAACAACAAACAATCCTAACCCTCTAAGAACCAACAACACTAACACCCTAACCACAAACAACACTAACACCCGAAAAACAAAAACCACTAAACCCCAACAAGAAACAACCCTAAACCCCTAACAACAAACAACACTAACCCCCGAACAACACACACCCCTAACCAAACAACAAACAACCCTAACCCACCAACAACAAACAACACTAACCCCCTAACAAGAACCTACCCTAACCCCGTAACAACAAACAACCCTAACCCCTAACAACAAACAACCGTAACCCCCTAACAACAAACAACCCTAAACCCCTAAAATCAAAGAACACTAACACCCTAACAACAAACACCCCTAACCCCTAACAACAAACAACACTAACCCCCAAACAACAAACAACCCTAACCCCTAAAAACCATAAACACTAACCCACTAACAACAAACAACCCTAACCCACTATCAACAAACAACCCTAACACCCTAACAACAAACAACCCTAACCCCTAACATCAAACAGCACTAACCCCGTAACAGCAAACAACCCTAACCCCCATGCAACAAACAACCCTAACACCCTAACAACAAACAATCCTATCCCCCAACAACCAACAACACTAACCCCCTAACCACAAACAACACTAACACCCTAACAACAAAAACCACTAAACCCCTACAAGAAATAACCCTAAACCCCTAACAACAAACAACACTAACCCCCTAACAACACACAACCCTAACCAAACAACAAACAACCCTAATCCACTAAAAACAAACAACCCTAACACCCTAACAACAAACAACACTAAACCCCTAACAACAAACAACACTAAACCCCTAACATCAAACAACACTAACCCCGTAACAAAAAACAACCCTAACCCCCAAACAACAAACACCCCTAACCCCCTAACAACATAGAACCCTAACTCTGTAACAAGAAACAGCACTTACCACAACAACAAAAAACACTAACCCCCTAACAACAAACACCACTAACCCCCTAAAAACAATCCTAAAAACCTAACAACAAACAACACTAACCCCCTAAAAATAAACTACACTAAACCCCTAACAACGAACAAACCTAACCCCCTAACAACAAACAACCCTAAACCCCTAAGAACAAACAACCCTAACCTTCCAACAACAAACAACCCTAACCCCCAATCAACCAACAACACTAACACCCTAACCACAAACAACACTAACACCCTAACAACAAAAACTACTAAACCCCAACAAGAAACAACCCTAAACCCCTAACAACAAACACTAACCCCCTAACAATAAACAACACTAAATCCCTAACAAGAAACTAACCTAACCCCGTAACAACAAACAACCCTAACCTCCTAACAACAAACAACCTTAAACCCCTAACAACAAACAACCCTAAACCCCTAACAACAAACAACACTAACACCCTAACAACAAAAAACACTAAACCCCAACAAGAAACAACACTAAACCCCTAACACCAAACACTAACCCCCTAACAACAAACAACCCTAACCTTCTAACAACAAACAACCCTGACCCCCTAACAACCAACAACACTAACCCCCTAACCACAAACAACACTAACACCCTAACAAGAAAAACCACTAAACCCCAACAGGAAACAACACTAAACGCCTAAGAAAAAACAACAATAATCCCCTAACAACAAACAACACGAAACCAATAACAAGAAACTACACTAAACCCGCAACAACAAACAACACTAACCCCGTAACAACAAACATCCCTAACCCCCAAACAACAAACAACCCTAACCGCCTAACAACAAAGAATCCTTACCCCCTAACAACCAACAACACTAACACCCTAACCAAAAACAACACTAACACCCGAAAAACAAAAACCACTAAACCCCAACAAGAAACAACCCTAAACCCCTAACAAACAACACTAACCCCCTAACAACACACAACCCTAACCAAACAACAAACAACCCTAACCCAGTAACAACAAACAACACTAACCCCCTAAAAAGAACCTACCCTAACCCCGTAACAACAAACAACCCTAACCCCTGACAACAAACAACCCTAACCCCCTAACAACAAACAACCCTAAACCGCTAACATCAAAGAACACTAACACCCTACCAAAAAATAACCATAACCCCCAACAACAAACAACACTAACCCCCAAAAAACAAACACCCTAACCCCTAAAAACCAAAAACAATAACCCACTAACAGCAAACAACCCTATCCAACTAACAACAAACAACCCTAAAACCCTAACAACAAACAACACTAACCCTCTAACAACAAACAACCCTAACCCCTAACATCAAACAACACTAACCCCGTAACAACAAACAACCCTAACCCCCTAACAACAAACATTCCTATCCCCCTAACAACCAACAACACTAACCCCTTAACCACAAACACCACTAACACCCTAACAACAAAAACCACTCAACTCCAACAAGAAACAACCCTAAAGCCCTAACAACAAACAATACTAACCCCCTAACAACACACATCCCTAACCAAACAACAAACAACCCTATCCCACTAACAACAAACAACCCTAACACCCTAACAACAAACACTAACCCCCTAACAACAAACAACCCTAATCCCCTAACATCAAACAACACTAACCCCGTAAAAACAAACAACCCTAACCCCCAAACAACAAAGAGCCCTAACCCCCTAACAACAAACAATCCTATCCCCCAACAACCAACAACACTAACCCCCTAACCACAAACAACACTAACACCCTAACAACAAGAACCACTAAACCCGAACAAGAAGCAACCCTAAACCCCTAACAACAAACAACACTAACCCCCTAAAAACACACAACACCAACCAGACAACAAACAACACTAACCCACTAACAACAAACAACACTAACCCCCTAACAAGTAACTACCCTAACCCCGTAACAACAAACAACCCTAACCCCTAACAACAAAGAACCCTAACCCCCTAACAACCAACAGTACTAACCCCCTAAGCAAAAACACTAACACCCTAACAACAAAACCCACTAAACCACAACAAGAAACAACCCTAAACACCTAACAACAAATAACACTAACCTCCTCACCACAAACAACACTAACACCCTAACAACAACCATCCCTAACCCCCTAGCAACAAACAACCCTAACCAAACAAAAAAGAACCCTAACCGACTAACAACAAACAACACTAAACCCCTAACAAGAAACTACCTTAAACCCGAAACAACAAACAACCCTAACCCCCTAACAACGAACAACCGTAAACACCTAACAACAAACAACACTAACCCCCTAACAACAAACAACCCTAACCCCCTAACAACAAACAACCCTAACCCCCTAAACAACCAACAACACTAACCCCCTAACCACCAACAGCACTAACCCAGTAAAAACATAAAACACTAACCACCTAAGAACAACCACTACTTATCCCCTGAAATAAAACAGCACTAACCCCGTAACAAGAAAGAACCCAAATCCTCTAACAACAAACAACTCTAACCCCCTAACAACAAACAACTCTGAACCCCTGACAACAAACACCACTAACCCACTAACAACAAAAAACACTAAACCCCTAACATCAAACAACACTAACCCCCTAACAACAAACAAAACTAACACCCTAACAACAAACAACACTAACACCCTAACAACAAAAACCACTAAACCCCAGCAAGAAACAACCCTAAACCCCTAAATACAAACAGCACTAACCCCCTAACCACAAACAACACTAACAGCCTAACAACAAAAAAAACTAAACCTCAACAAGAAACAACCCCAAACTCCTACATAGAAACAACACTAACCACCTACCAACAACCTAACCCGCTAACAACAAACAACCCTAACCACCAACAACAAACTACTCTAACCCACTAACAATAAACAACCCTAAGCCCCTAACAACAAAGAACCCTAACTCTCTAACAAGAAATAACACTAACCCCCTAACAACAAAAAACACTAACCCCCTAACAACAAACACCACTAACCCCCTAACAACAATCCTAACAACCTAACAACAAACAACACTAACCC
The DNA here is from genome assembly GCF_030014295.1 of Loxodonta africana. NCBI lineage: Eukaryota > Metazoa > Chordata > Mammalia > Proboscidea > Elephantidae > Loxodonta > Loxodonta africana. Next base: position 959,829 of record NW_026974830.1, on the reverse strand, counting down.
CCTAAAAATAAACTACTCTAAACCCCTAACGACAAACAACCCTAACCCCCTAACAACAAACAACCCTAAACCCCTAACAACAAACAACCCTAACCTCCTAACAACAAACAACCTTAACCCCCTAACAACAAACAACCCTAAACCACTAACAACAAACAATCCTAACCCCCTAACAACCAACAACGCTCACCCCCTAACCACAAACAACACTAACACCCTAACCACAAACAACACTAACCCCGTAAGAACAAACAACACTAACCCAGTAACAACAAACAACACTAACACCCTAACAACAAAAACTACTAAACCCCAACAAGAAACAACCCTAAACCCCTAACAACAAACACTAACCCCCTAACAACAAACAACACTAAACCCCTAACAAGAAACTAACCTAACCCCGTAACAACAAACAACCCTAACCTTCTAACAACAACCTTAAACCCCTAACAACAAACAACCCTAAACCCCTAACAACAAACAACACTAACACCCTAACAACAAAAACCACTAAACCCCAACAAGAAACAACACTAAACCCCTAACAACAAACACTAACCCCCTAACAACAAACAACACTAAACCCCTAACAAGAAACTAACCTAACCCTGTAACAACAAACAACCCTAACCTCCTAACAACAAACAACCTTAACCCCCTAACAACAAACAACCCTAAACCCCTAACAACAAACAATCCTAACCCCCTAACAACCAACAACTCTCACCCCCTAACCACAAACAACACTAACACCCTAACAACAAAAACTACTAAACCCCAACAAGAAACAACCCTAAACCCCTAACAACAAACACTAACCCCCTAACAGCAAACAACACTAAACCCCTAACAAGAGACTAACCTAACCCCGTAACAAACAACCCTAACCTCCTAACAACAAACAACCTTAAACCCCTAACAACAAACAACCCTAAACCCCTAACAACAAACAACACTAACACCCTAACAACAAAAAACACTAAACCCCAACAAGAAACAACACTAAACCCCTAACAACAAACACTAACCCCCTAACAACAAACAACACTGAACCCCTAACAAGAAACTAACCTAACCCTGTAACAACAAACAACCCTAACCTCCTAACAAAAAACAACCCTAACCCCCTAACAAACAACAACACTAAGCCCCTAACCACAAACAACACTAACACCCTAACAAGAAAAACTACTAAACCCCAACAAGAAACAGCCCTAAACCCCTAACAACAAACACTAACCCCCTAACAACAAAAAACACTAAACCCCTAACAAGAAACTAACCTAACCCCGTAACAACAAACAACCCTAACCTCCTAACAACAAACAACCTTAAACCCCTAACAACAAACAACCCTAAACCCCTAACAACAAACAACACTAACACCCTAACAACAAAAACCACTAAACCGCAACAAGAAACAACACTAAACCCCTAACAACAAACACTAACCCCCTAACAACAAACAACACTAACCCCCTAAAAATAAACTACACTAACCCCTAACAACGAACAAACCTAACCCCCTAACAACAAACAACCCTAAACCCCTAAGAACAAACAACCCTAACCTTCCAACAACAAACAACCCTAACCCCCAATCAACCAACAACACTAACCCCCTAACCACAAACAACACTAACACCCTAACAAGAAAAACCACTAAACCCCAACAGGAAACAACACTAAATGCCTAAGAAAAAACAACAATAATCCCCTAACAACAAACAACACGAAACCAATAACAAGAAACTACACTAAACCCGTAACAACAAACAACACTAACCCCGTAACAACAAACATCCCTAACCCCCAAACAACAAACAACCCTAACCACCTAACAACAAAGAATCCTTACCCCCTAACAACCAACAACACTAACACCCTAACCAAAAACAACACTAACACCCGGAAAACAAAAACCACTAAACCCCAAGAAGAAACAACCCTAAACCCCTAACAAACAACACTAACCCCCTAACAACACACAACCCTAACCAAACAACAAACAACCCTAACCCACTAACAACAAACAACACTAACCCCCTAAAAAGAACCTACCCTAACCCCGTAACAACAAACAACCCTAACCCCTAACAACAAACAACCCTAACCCCCTAACAACAAACAACCCTAAACCGCTAACATCAAAGAACACTAACACTCTACCAAAAAATAACCCTAACCCCCTAACAACAAACAACACTAACCCCCAAACAACAAACACCCTAACCCCTAAAAACCAAAAACACTAACCCACTAACAGCAAACAACCCTATCCAACTAACAACATACAACCCTAACACCCTAACAACAAACAACACTAACCCTCTAACAACAAACAACCCTAACCCCTAACATCAAACAACACTAACCCCGTAACAACAAACAACCCTAACCCCCTAACAACAAACATTCCTATCCCCCTAACAACCAACAACACTAACCCCTTAACCACAAACAACACTAACACCCTAACAACAAAAACCACTCAACTCCAACAAGAAACAACCCTAAAGCCCTAACAACAAACAATACTAACCCCCTAACAACACACATCCCTAACCAAACAACAAACAACCCTATCCCACTAAAAACAAACAACCCTAACACCCTAACAACAAACACTAACCCCCTAACAACAAACAACCCTAAACCCCTAACATCAAACAACACTAACCCCGTAAAAACAAACAACCCTAACCCCCAAACAACAAAGAGCCCTAACCCCCTAAAAACAAACAATCCTATCCCCCTAACAACCAACAACACTAACCCCCTAACCACAAACAACACTAACACCCTAACAACAAGAACCACTAAACCCGAACAAGAAGCAACTCTAAACCCCTAACAACAAACAACACTAACCCCCTAAAAACACACAACCCTAACCAGACAACAAACAACACTAACCCACTAACAACAAACAACACTAACCCCCTAACAAGTAACTACCCTAACCCCGTAACAACAAACAACCCTAACCCCTAACAACAAAGAACCCTAACCCCCTAACAACCAACAGTACTAACCCCCTAAGCAAAAACACTAACACCCTAACAACAAAACCCACTAAACCACAACAAGAAACAACCCTAAACCACTAACAACAAATAACACTAACCTCCTAACAACAATCAACACTAACACCCTAACAACAACCATCCCTAACCCCCTAGCAACAAACAACCCTAACCAAACAACAAAGAACCCTAACCGACTAACAACAAACAACACTAAACCCCTAACAAGAAACTACCTTAAACCCGAAACAAAAAACAACCCTAACCCCCTTACAACGAACAAGCGTAAAAACCTAACAACAAACAACACTAAATCCCTAACAACAAACAACCCTAACCCCCTAACAACAAACAACCCTAACCCCCTAAACAACCAACAACACTAACCCCCTAACCACCAACAGCACTAACCCAGTAAAAACATAAAACACTAACCACCTAAGAACAACCACTACGTATCCCCTGAAAACAAACAGCACTAACCCCGTAACAAGAAAGAACCCAAATCCTGTAACAACAAACAACTCTAACCCCCTAATAACAAACAACTCTGAACCCCTGACAACAAACACCACTAACCCACTAACAATAAAAAACACTAACCCCCTAACAAGAAACTACCCTAACCCCTAAAACCAAAAACACTAACCCCCTAACAACAAGCAACCCTAACACCCTAACAACAAACAACACTAACCCCCTAACAACAAACAACACTAAACCCATAACATCAAACAACACTAACCCCCTAACAACAAACAACACTAACACCCTAACAACAAACAACACTAACACCCTAACAACAAAAACCACTAAACTCCAGCAAGAAACAACAATAAACCCCTAAATACAAACAACACTAACCCCCTAACCACAAACAACACTAACAGCCTAACAGCAAAACCCACTAAACCCCAACAAGAAACAACCGTATACACCTAACAACAAATAACACTAACCTCCTAACAACAAACAACACTAACACCCTAACAACAACCACTCCTAACCCCCTAGCAACAAACAACCCTAACCAAACAACAAACAACCCTAACCGACTAACAATAAACAACACTAAACCCCTAACAAGAAACTACCTTAAACCCGAAACAACAAACAACCCTAACCCCCTAACAACCAACAACCGTAAACACCAAACAACAAACACCACTAACCCACTAACAACAAACAACATTAACCCCCTAACAAGAAACTACCCTAACCCCTAAAAAAAAAAACACTAACCCCCTAACAACAAACAACCCTAACACCCTAACAACAAACAACACTAACCCCCTAACAACAAACAACACTAAACCCCTAACATCAAACAACACTAACCCCCTAACAACAAACAAAACTAACATCCTAACAACAAACAACACTAACACCCTAACAACAACAACCACTAAACCCCAGCAAGAAACAACCCTAAACCCCTAAATACAAACAGCACTAACCCCCTAGCCGCAAACAACACTAACAGCCTAACAACAAAAACCACTAAACCTCAACAAGAAACAACCCCAAACTCCTAAATAGAAACAACACTAACCACCTACCAACAACCTAACCCGCTAACAACAAACAACCCTAACCGCCAACAACAAACTACTCTAACAAACTAACAATAAACAAACCTAAGCCCCTAACAACAAAGAACCCTAACTCTCTAACAAGAAATAACACTAACCCCCTAACAACAAAAAACACTAACCCCCTAACAACAAACACCACTAACCCCCTAACAACAATCCTAACAACCTAACAACAAACAACACTAACCCCCTGAAAATAAACTACTCTAAACCCCTAACGACAAACAACCCTAACCCCCAACAACAAACAACCCTAAACCCCTAACAACAAACAACCCTAACCTCCTAAAAACAAACAACCTTAACCCCCTAAAAACAAACAACCCTAAACCACTAACAACAAACAATCCTAACCCCCTAACAACCAACAACGCTCACCCCCTAACCACAAACAACACTAACACCCTAACCACAAACAACACTAACCCCGTAAGAACAAACAACACTAACCCCCTAACAACAAACAACACTAACACCCTAACAACAAAAACTACTAAACCCGAACAAGAAACAACCCTAAACCCCTAACAACAAACACTAACCCCCTAACAACAAACAACACTAAACCCCTAACAAGAAACTAAACTAACCCCGTAACAACAAACAACCCTAACCTCCTAACAACAACTTTAAACCCCTAACAACAAACAACCCTAAACACCTAACAACAAACAACACTAACACCCTAACAACAAAAACCACTAAACGCCAACAAGAAACAACACTAAACCCCTAAGAACAAACACTAACCCCCTAACAACAAACAACACTAAACCCCTAACAAGAAACTAACCTAACCCTGTAACAACAAACAACCCTAACCTCCTAACAACAAACAACCTTAACCCCCAAACAACAAACAATCCTAAACCCCTAACAACAAACAATCCTAACCCCCTAACAACCAACAACTCTCACCGCCTAACCACAAACAACACTAACACCATACCACAAACAACACTAACCCCGTAAGAACAAACAACACTAACCCCCTAACCACAAACAACACTAACACCCTAACAACAAAAACTACTAAACCCCAACAAGAAACAACCCTAAACCCCTAACAACAAACACTAACCCCCTAACAGCAAACAACACTAAACCCCTAACAAGAGACTAACCTAACCCCGTAACAACAAACAACCCTAACCTCCTAACAACAAACAACCTTAAACCCCTAACAACAAACAACCCTAAACCCCTAACAACAAACAACACTAACACCCTAACAACAAAAAACACTAAACCCCAACAAGAAACAACACTAAACCCCTAACAACAAACACTAACCCCCTAACAACAAACAACACTGAACCCCTAACAAGAAACTAACCTAACCCTGTAACAACAAACAACCCTAACCTCCTAACAAAAAACAACCCTAACCCCCTAACAAACAACAATACTAAGCCCCTAACCACAAACAACACTAACACCCTAACAACAAAAACTACTAAACCCCAACAAGAAACAGCCCTAAACGCCTAACAACAAACACTAACCCCCTAACAACAAACAACACTAAACCCCTAACAAGAAACGAACCTAACCCTGTAACAACAAACAACCCTAACCTCCTAACAACAAATAACCCTAACCCCCTAACAAACAACAACACTAACCCCCTAACCACAAACAACACTAACACCCTAACAACAAAAACTACTAAACCCCAACAAGAAACAACCCTAAACCCCTAACAACAAACACTAACCCCCTAACAGCAAACAACACTAAACCCCTAACAAGAAACTAACCTAACCCCGTAAGAACAAACAACACTAACCCCCTAACAAAAAACAACCTTAAACCCCTAACAACAAACAACTCTAAACCCCTAACAACAAACAATCCTAACCCGCTAACAACCAACAACGCTCACCCCCTAACCACAAACAACACTAAAACCCTAACGACAAGCAACACTAACCCCGTAAGCACAAACAACACTAACCCCCTAACAACAAACAACACTAACACCCTAACAACAAAAACCACTAAACCCCAACAAGAAACAACCCTAAACCCCTAACAACAAACACTAACCCCCTAACAACAAACAACACTAAACCCCTAACAAGAAACTAACCTAACCCCCTAACAACAAACAACCCTAACCTCCTAACAACAAACAACCTTAAACCCCTAACAACAAACAACCCTAAACCCCTAACAACAAACAACACTAACAGCCTAACAAAAAAAAAACTCTAAACCCAAACAAGAAACAACACTAAACCCCTAACAACAAACACTAGCCCCCTAACAACAAACAACACTAAACCCCTAACAAGAAACGAACCTAACCCTGTAACAACAAACAACCCTAACCTCCTAACAACAAACAACCTTAACCCCCTAACAACAAACAACCCTAAACCCCTAACAACAAACAATCCTAACCCCCTAACAACCAACAACGCTCACCCCCTAACCACAAACAACACTAACACCCTAACCACAAACAACACTAACCCCGTAAGAACAAACAACACTAACCCCCTAACAACAAACAACACTAACACCCTAACAACAAAAACCACTAAACCCAACAAGAAACAACCCTAAACCCCTAACAACAAACACTAACCCCCTAACAACAAACAACACTAAACCCCTAACAAGAAACTAACCTAACCCCATAACAACAAACAACCCTAACCTCCTAACAACAAACAACACTAACCCCCTAACAAACAACAACACTAACCCCCTAACCACAAACAACACTACCACCCTAACAACAAAAACTACTAAACCCCAACAAGAAACAATCGTAAACCCCTAACAACAAACACTAACTCCCTAACAGCAAACAACACTAAACCCCTAACAAGAAACTAACCGAACCCCGTAACAACAAACAACCCTAACCTCCTAACAAGAAACAACCTTAAACCCCTAACAACAAACAACACTAACACCCTAACAGCAAAAAACACTAAACCCCAACAGTAAACAACACTAAACCCCTAACAACAAACACTAACCCCCTAACAACAAACAACACTAAACCCCTAACAAGAAACTAACCTAACCCTGTAACAACAAACAGCCCTAACCTCCTAACAACAATCCACCTTAACCCCCTAACAACAAACAACCCTAAACCCCTAACAACAAACAATCCTAACCCCTTCACAACCAACAACTCTCACCCCCTAAGCACAAACAACACTAACACCCTAACCACAAGCAACACTAACCCCGTAACAACAAACAACACGAACCCCCTAACCACAAACAACACTAACACCCTAACAACAAAAACTACTATACCCCAACAAGAAACAACCCTAAACCCATAACAACAAACACTAACCCCCTAACAACAAAAAACACTAAACCCCTAACAAGAAACTAACCTAACCCCGTAACAACAAACAACCCTAACCACCTAACAACAAAAAACCCTAAACCCCTAACAACAAACAACCCTAACCTTCTAACAACAAACAACCCTAACCCCCTAACAAACAACAACACTAACCCCCTAACCACAAACAACACTAACACCCTAACAACAAAAACGACTAAACTGCAACAAGAAACAACCATAAACCCCTAACAACAAACACTAACCCCCTAACAACAAACAACCCTAAACCCCTAACAACAAACAACACTAACACCCTAACAATAAAAACCACTAAACCCCAACAAGAAACAACACTAAACCCGTAACAACAAACACTAACCCCCTAACAACAAACAACACTAAACCCCTAACAAGAAACTAACCTAACCCTGTAACAACAAACAACCCTAACTTCCTAACAACAAACATCCTTAACCCCCTAACAACAAACAACCATAAACCCCTAACAACAAACAATCCTAACCCCCAACAACCAACAACGCACACCTCCTAACCACAAACAACACTAACACCCTAACCACAAACAACACTAACCCCGTAAGAACAAACTACACTAACGCCCTAACAACAAACAACACTAACACCCTAACAACAAAAACTACTAAACCCCAACAAGAAACAATCCTAAACCCCTAACAACAAACACTAACCCCCTAACAACAAACAACACTAAACCCCTAACAAGAAACTAACCTAACCCCGTAACAACAAACAACCCTAACCTCCTAACAACAAACAACCTTAAAGCCCTAACAACAAACAATCCTAACCCCCTAACAACCAACAACGCTCACCGCCTAACCACAAACAACACTAACACCCTAACCACAAACAACACTAACACCCTAACAACAAAAACTACTAAACCCCAACAAGAAACAACACTAAACCCCTAACAACAAACACTAACCCCCTAACAACAAACAACACTAAACCCCTAACAAGAAACTAACCTAACCCTGTAACAACAAACTGACCTAACCTCCTAACAACAAGCAACCTTAACCCCCTAACAACAAACAACACTAAACCCCTAACAACAAACAATCCTAACCCCCTAACAACCAACAACTCTCACCCCCTAACCACAAACAACACTAACACCCTAACCACAAACAACACTAACCCCGTAAGAACAAACAACACTAACCCCCTAACCACAAACAACACTAACACCCTAAAAACAAAAACTACTAAACCCCAACAAGAAACAACCCTAAACCCCTAACAACAAACACTAACCCCCTAACAGCCAACAACACTAAACCCCTAACAAAAACTAACCTAACCCCGTAACAACAAACAACCCTAACCTCCTAACAACAAACAACCTTAAACCCCTAACAACAAACAACCCTAAACGCCTAACAACAAACAACACTAACACCCTAACAACAAAAACCACTAAACCCCAACAAGAAACAACACTAAACCCCTAACAACAAACACTAACCCCCTAACAACAAACTACACTAAACCCCTAACGAGAAACTAACCTAACCCTGTAACAACAAACAACCCTAACCTCCTAACAAAAAACAACCTTAACCCCCTAACAAACAACAACACTAACCCCCTAACCACAAACAATACTAACACCCTAACAACAAAAGCTACTAAACCCCAACAAGAAACAGCCCTAAACCCCTAACAACAAACACTAACCCCCTAACAACAAACAACACTAAACCCCTAACAAGAAACTAACCTAACCCCGTAACAACAAACAACCCTAACCTCCTAACAACAAACAATCCTAACCCCCTAACAACCAACAACGCTCACCCCCTAACCACAAACAACACTAACACCCTAAGCACAAACAACACTAACCCCGTAAGAAGAAACAACACTAACCCCCTAACAACAAACAACACTAACACCCTAACAACAAAAACTACTAAACCCCAACAAGAAACAACACTAAACCTCTAACAACAAACACTAACCCCCTAACAACAAACAACACTAAACCGCTAACAAGAAACTAACCTAACCCCGTAACAACAAACAACCCTAACCTCCTAACAACAACCTTAAACCCCTAACAACAAACAACCCTCAACCCCTAACAACAAACAACACTAACACCCGAACAACAAAAACCACTAAACCCCAACAAGAAACAACTCTAAACCCCTAACAACAAACACTAACCCCCTAACAACAAACAACACTAAACCCCTAACAAGAAACTAACCTAACCCTGTAACAACAAGCAGCCCTAACCTCCTAACAACAAAGAACCTTAACCCCCTAATAACAAACAACTCTAAACCCCTAACAACAAACAATTCTAACCCCTTAACAACCAACAATGCTCACCCCCTAACCACAAACAACACTAACACCCTAACCACAACAACACTAACCCCGTAAGAACAAACAACACTAAACCCCTAACAAAAAACAACCTTAAACCCCTAACAACAAACAACACTAAACCCCTAACAACAAACAACATTAACACCCTAACAACAAAAACCACTAAACCCCAACAAGAAACAACACTAAACCCCTAACAAGAAACTAACCTAACAATGTAACAACAAACAACCCTAACATCCTAACAACAAACATCCTTAACCCCCTAACAACAAACAACCCTAAACCCCTAACAACAAACAATCCTAACCCCCTAACAACCAACAACGCACACCCCCTAACCACAAACAACACTAACACCCTAACCACAAACAACACTAACCCCGTAAGAACAAACTACACTAACGCCCTAACAACAAACAAAACTAACACCCTAACAACAAAAACTACTAAACCCCAACAAGAAACAACCCTAAACCCCTAACAACAAACACTAACCCCCTAACAACAAACAACACTAAACCCCTAAGAAGAAACTAACCTAACCCCGTAACAACAAACAACCCTAACCTCCTAACAACAAACAACCTTAAACCCCTAACAACAAACAACCCTAAACCCCTAACAACAAACAACACTAACACCCTAACAACAAAAAACACTAAACCCCAACAAGAAACAACACTAAACCCCTAACAACAAACACTAACCCCCTAACAACAAACAACACTAAACCCCTAACAAGAAACTAACCTAACCCTGTAACAACAAACAACCCTAACCTCCTAACAACAAACAACCTTAACCCCCTAACAACAAACAACCCTAAACCCCTAACAACAAACAATCCTAACCCTCTAACAACCAACAACGCACAACCCCTAAATACAAACAACACTAACACCCTAACCACAAACAACACTAACCCCGTAAGAACAAACAACACTAACCCCCTAACAACAAACAACACTAACACCCTAACAACAAAAACTACTAAACCCCAACAAGAAACAACCCTAAACTCCTAACAACAAACACTAACCCCCTAACAACAAACAACACTAAACCCCTAACAAGAAACTAACCTAACCCCGTAACAACAAACAACCCTAACCTCCTAACAACAAACAACCTTAAACCCCTAACAAACAACCCTAAATCCCTATCAACAAACAACACTAACACCCTAACAACAAAAACCACTAAACCCCAACAAGAAACAACACTAAACCCCTAACAACAAACACTAACCCCCTAACAACAAACAACACTAAACCCCTAACAAGAAACTAACCTAACCCTGTAACAACAAACAACCCTAACCTCCTAACAACAAACAACCTTAACCCCCTAACAACAAACAACCCTAAACCCCTAACAACAAACAATCCTAACCCCCTAACAACCAACAACGCTCATCCTCTAACCGCAAACAACACTAACACCCTAACCGCAAACAACACAAACCCCGTAAGAACAAACAACACTAACCCCCTAACAACAAACAACACTAACACCCTAACAACAAAAACTACTAAACCCCAACAAGAAACAACCCTAAACCCCTAACAACAAACACTAACCCCCTAACAACAAACAACACTAAACCTCTAACAAGAAACTAACATAACTCCGTAACAACAAACAACCCTAACCTAATAACAACAAACAACCCTAAACCCCTAACAACAAAAAACCCTAACCTTCTAAAAACAAACAACCCTAACCCCCTAACAAACAACAACACTAACCCCCTAACCACAAACAACACTAACACCCTAACAACAAAAACTACTAAACAACAACAAGAAACAACCCTAAACCCCTATCAACAAACACTAACCCCCTAACAACAAACAACACTAAACCCCTAACAAGAAACTATCCTAACCCCGTAACAACAAACAACCCTAACCTCCTAACAACAAACAACCTTAAACCCCTAACAACAAAAAACCCTAAACCCCTAACAACAAACAACACTAACACCCTAACAACAAAAACCACTAAACCCCAACAAGAAACAACTAAACCCCTAACACCAAACACTAACCCCCTAACAACAAACAACACTAAACCCCTAACAAGAAACTAACCTAACCCTGTAACAACAAACAGCCATAACCTCCTAACAACAAAGAACCTTAACCCCCTAATAACAAACAACTCTAAACCCCTAACAACAAACAATTCTATCCCCTTAACAACCAACAATGCTCACCCCCTAACCACAAACAACACTAACACCCTAACCACAAAAACACTAACCCCGTAAGAACAAACAACACTAACCCCCTATCAAAAAACAACCTTAAACCCCTAACAACAAACAACACTAAACCCCTAACAACAAACAACACTAACACCCTAACAACAAAAACCACTAAACCCCAACAAGAAACAACACTAAACCCCTAACAACAAACACTAACCCTCTAACAACAAACAACACTAAACCCCTAACAAGAAACTAACCTAACCCCGTAACAACAAACAACCCTAACCTCCTAACAACAAACAACCTTAAACCCCTAACAACAAAGAACCCTAAACCCCTAACAACAAACAGCACTAACACCCTAACAACAAAAACCACTAAACCCCAACAAGAAACAACACTAAACCCCTAACAACAAACACTAACCCCCTAACAACAAACAACACTAAACCCCTAACAAGAAACTAACCTAACCCTGTAACAACAAACAGCCCTAACCTCCTAACAACAAACAAATTTAACCCCCTAACAACAAACATCTCTAAACCCCTAACAACAAACAATCCTAACCCCCTAACAATCAACAACGCTCACCCCCTAACCACAAACAACACTAAAACCCTAACCACAAACAACACTAACCCCGTAAGCACAAACAACACTAACCCCGTAACAACAAACAACACTAACACCCTAACAACAAAAACCACTAAACTCCAACAAGAAACAACCCTAAACCCCTAACAACAAACACTAACCCCCTAACAACAAACAACACTAAACCCCTAACAAGAAACTAACCTAACCCCCTAACAACAAACAACCCTAACCTCCTAACAACAAACAACCTTAAACCCCTAACAACAAACAACCCTAAACCCCTAACAACAAACAATCCTAACCCCCTAACAACCAACAACGCTCACCCCCTAACCACAAACAACACTAACACCCTAACCACAAACAACACTAACCCCGTAAGAACAAACAACACTAACCCCCTAACAACAAACAACACTAACACCCTAACAACAAAAACCACTAAACCCAACAGGAAACAACCCTAAACCCCTAACAACAAACTCTAACCCCCTAACAACAAACAACACTAAACCCCTAACAAGAAACTAACCTAACCCCATAACAACAAAAAACCCTAACCTCCTAACAACAAACAACACTAACCCCCTAACAAACAACAACACTAACCCCCTAACCACAAACAACACTACCACCCTAACTAGAAAAACTACTAAACCCCAACAAGAAACAATCGTAAACCCCTAACAACAAACACTAACTCCCTAACAGCAAACAACACTAAACCCCTAACAAAAAACTAACCTAACCCCATAACAACAAACAACCCTAACCTCCTAACAAGAAACAACCTTAAACCCCTAACAACAAACAACCCTAAACCCCTAACAACAAACAACACTAACACCCTAACAGCAAAAAACACTAAACCCCAACAGGAAACAACACTAAACCCCTAACAACAAACACTAACCCCCTAACAACAAACAACACTAAACGCCTAACAAGAAACTAACCTAACCCTGTAACAACAAACAGCCCTAACCTCCTAACAACAATCCACCTTAACCCCCTAACAACAAACAACCCTAAACCCCTAACAACAAACAATCCTAACACCCTAACAACCAACAACGCACACCCCCTAACCACAAACAACACTAACACCCTAACCACAAACAACACTAACCCCCTAACAACAAACAACACTAACACCCTAACAACAAAAACTACTAAACCCCAACAAGAAACAACCCTAAACCCCTAACAACAAACACTAACCCCCTAACAACAAACAACACTAAACCCCTAACAAGAAACTAACCTAACCCCGTAACAACAAACAACCCTAACCTCCTAACAACAAACAACCTTAAACCCCTAACAACAAACAACCCTAAACCCCTAACAAAAAACAACACTAACACACTAACAACAAAAACCACTAAACCCCAACAGGAAACAACACTAAACCCCTAAGAACAAACACTAACCCCCTAACAACAAACAACACTAAACCCCTAACAAGAAACTAACCTAACCCTGTAACAACAAACAACCCTAACCTCCTAACAACAAACAACCTTAACCCCCTAACAAACAACAACACTAACCCCCTAACCACAAACAACACTAACACCCTAACAACAAAAACTACTAAACCCCAACAAGAAACAATCCTAAACCCCTAACAACAAACACTAACCCCCTAACAGCAAACAACACTAAACCCCTAACAAGAAACTAACCTAAACCCGTAACAACAAACAACCCTAACCTCCTAACAACAAACAACCTTAAACCCCTAACAACAAACAACCCTAAACCCCTAACAACAAACAATCCTAACCCCTTAACAACCAACAACTCTCACCCCCTAAGCACAAACAACACTAACACCCTAACCACAAACAACACTAACCCCGTAAGAACAACAACACTAACCCCCTAACCACAAACAACACTAACACCCTAACAACAAAAACTACTATACCCCAACAAGAAACAACCCTAAACCCCTAACAACAAACACTAACCCCCTAACAACAAAAAACACTAAACCCCTAACAAGAAACTAACCTAACCCTGAAACAACAAACAACCCTAACCACCTAACAGCAAACAACCCCAAACCCCTAACAACAAACAACCCTAACCTTCTAACAACAAACAACCCTAACCCCCTAACAAACAACAACACTAACCCCCTAACCACAAACAACACTAACACCCTAACAACAAAAACTACTAAACTCCAACAAGAAACAACCTTAAACCCCTAACAACAAACACTAACCCCCTAACAACAAACAACCCTAAACCCCTAACCACAAACAACACTAACACCCTAACCACAAACAACACTAACCCCGTAAGAACAAACAACACTAACCCCCTAACCACAAACAACACTAACACCCTAACAACAAAAACTACTAAACCCCAACAAGAAACAACCCTAAACCCCTAACAACAAACACTAACCCCCTAACAACAAACAACACTAAACCCCTAACAAGAAACTAACCTAACCCCGTAACAACAAACAACCCTAACCTCCTAACAACAAACAACCTTAAACCCCTAACAACAAACAACCCTAAACCCCTAACAACAAACAACACTAACACACTAACAACAAAAATCACTATACCCCAAAAAGAAACAACACTAAACCCCTAACAACAAACACTAACCCCCTAACAACAAACAACACTAAACCCCTAACAAGAAACTAACCTAACCCTGTAACAACAAACAACCCTAACCTCCTAACAACAAATAACCCTAACCCCCTAACAAACAACAACACTAACCCCCTAACCACAAACAGCACTAACACCCTAACAACAAAAACTACTAAACCCCAAGAAGAAACAACCCTAAACCCCAAACAACAAACACTAACCCCCTAACAGCAAACAACACTAAACCCCTAACAAGAAACTAACCTAACCCCCTAACAACCAACAACGCACACCCCCTAACCACAAACAACACTAACACCCTAACCACAAACAACACTAACCCCGTAAGAACAAACTACACTAACCCCCTAACAACAAACAACACTAACACCCTAACAACAAAAACTACTAAACCCAACAAGAAACAACAATAAACCCCTAACAACAAACACTAACCCCCTAACAACAAACAACACTAAACCCCTAACAAGAAACTTACCTATCCCCGTAACAACAAACAACCCTAACCTCCTAACAACAAACAACCTTAAACCCCTAACAACAAACAACCCTAAACCCCTAACAACAAACAACACTAACACCCTAACAACAAAAACCACTAAACCCCAACAAGAAACAACACTAAACCCCTAACAACAAACACTAACCCCCTAACAACAAACATCACTAAACCCCTAACAAGAAACTAACCTAACCCTGTAAAAACAAACAAACCTAACCTCCTAACAACAAACAACCCTAACCCCCTAACAAACAACAACACTAACCCCCTAACCACAAACAACACTAACACCCTAACAACAAAAACTACTAAACCCCAACAAGAAACAACCCTAAACCCCTAACAACAAACACTAAGCCCCTAACAACAAACAACACTAAACCCCTAACAAGAAACTAACCTAACCCCGTAACAACAAACAACCCTAACCTCCTAACAGCAAACAACCTTAAACCCCTAACAACAAACAACACTAAACCCCTAACAACAAACAACACTAACACCCTAACAACAAAAACCACTAAACCCCAACAGGAAACAACACTAAACCCCTAACAACAAACACTAACCCCCTAACAACAAACAACACTAAAGCCCTAACAAGAAACTAACCTAACCCTGTAACAACAAACAGCCCTAACCTCCTAACAACAAACCACCTTAACCCCCTAACAACAAACAACCCTAAACCCCTAACAACAAACAATCCTAACCCCCTAAGAACCAACAACTCTCACCCCCTAACCACAAACAACACTAACCCCGTAAGAACAAACAACACTAACCCCCTAACAACAAACAACACTAACACCCTAACAACAAAAACTACTAAACCCCAACAAGAAACATTCCTAAACCCCTAACAACAAACACTAACCCCCTAACAAAAAACAACACTAAACCCCTAACAAGAAACTAACCTAACCCCGTAACAACAAACAACCCTAACCTCCTAACAACAAACAACCTTAAGCCCCTAACAACAAACAACCCTAAACCCCTATCAACAAACAACACTAACACCCTAACAACAAAAACCACTAAACCCCAACAAGAAACAACACTAATCCCCTAACAACAAACACTAACCCCCTAACAACAAACAACACTAAAGCCCTAACAAGAAACTAACCTAACCCTGTAACAACAAACAACCCTAACCTCCTAACAACAAACAACCTTAACCCCCTAACAACAAACAACCCTAAACCCCTAACAACAAACAATCCTAACCCCCTAACAACCAATAACGCTCATCCTCTAACCACAAACAACACTAACACCCTAACCACAAACAACACAAACCCCGTAAGAACAAACAACACTAACCCCCTAACAACAAACAACACTAACACCCTAACAACAAAAACTGCTAAACCCCAACAAGAAAAAACCCTAAACCCCTAACAACAAACACTAACTCCCTAACACCAAACAACACTAAACCCCTAACAAGAAACTAACATAACTCCGTAACAACAAACAACCCTAAGCTCCTAACAACAAACAACCCTAAACCCCTAACAACAAACAACCCTAACCTTCTAACAACAAACAACCCTAACCCCCTAACAAACAACAACACTAACCCCCTAACCACAAACAACACTAACACCCTAACAACAAAAACTACTAAAAAACAACAAGAAACAACCCTAAAGCCCTAAAAACAAACACTAACCCCCTAAAAACAAACAACACTAAACCCCTAACAAGAAACTAACCTAACCCCGTAACAACAAACAACCCTAACCTCATAACAACAAACAACCTTAAACCCCTAACAACAAAAAACCCTAAACCCCTAACAAGAAGCAACACTAACACCCTCACAACAAAAACCACTAAACCCCAACAACAAACAACCCTAACCCCCTAACAAACAACAACACTAACCCCCTAACCACAAACAACACTAACACCCTAACAAGAAAAACTACTAAACTCCAACACGAAACAACCTTAAACCCCTACCAACAAACACTAACCCCTAACAACAAACAACCCTAAACACCTAACAACAAACAACACTAACACCCTAACAATAAAAACCACTAAACCCCAACAAGAAACAACAGTAAACCCGTAACAACAAACACTAACCCCCTAACAACAAACAACACTAAACCCCTAACAAGAAACTAACCTAACCCTGTAACAACAAACAACCCTAACATCGTAACAACAAACATCCTTAACCCCCTAACAACAAACAACCCTAAACCCCTAACAACAAACAATCCTAACCCCCTAACAACCAACAACGCACACCCCCTAACCACAAACAACACTAACACCCTAACCACAAACAACACTAACCCCGTAAGAACAAACTACACTAACGCCCTAACAACAAACAAAACTAACACCCTAACAACAAAAACTACTAAACCCCAACAAGAAACAACCCTAAACCCCTAACAACAAACACTAACCCCCTAACAACAAACAACACTAAACCCCTAACAAGAAACTAACCTAACCCCGTAACAACAAACAACCCTAACCTCCTAACAACAAACATCCTTAAACCCCTAACAACAAACAACCCTAAACCCCTAACAACAAACAACACTAACACCCTAACAACAAAAACCACTAAACCCCAACAAGAAACAACACTAAACCCCTAACAACAAACACTAACCCCCTAACAACAAACAACACTACACCCCTAACAAGAAACTAACCTAACCCTGTAACAACAAACAACCCTAACCTCCTAACAAAAAACAACCTTAACCCCCTAACAAACAACAACACTAACCCCCTAACCACAAACAACACTAACACCCTAACAACAAAAACTACTATACCCCAACAAGAAACAACCCTAAACCCCTAACAACAAACACTAACCCCCTAACAACAAACAACACTAAACCCCTAACAAGAAACTAACATAACCCCGTAACAACAAACAACCCTAACCCCCTAACAACAAACAACCTTAAACCCCTAACAACAAACAACCCTCAACATCTAACAAGAAACAACACTAACACCCTAACAACAAAAACCACTAAACCCCAACAAGAAACAACCCTAAACCCCTAACAACAAACACTAACCTCCTAACAACAAACAACACTAAACCCCTAACAAGAAACTAACCTAACTCTGTAACAACAAACAACCCTAACCTCCTAACAACAAACAAC